>NW_026854153.1:0-306307 GCF_026571515.1 Ruditapes philippinarum
AAAAATACATAATTTATTATAAATTTTGGCAAGCTGCAGGAAGGTACTGAATCTATATTTCATCATAAAAGGATGTGTTTGTTTTTCCCCTCCAGGAATTCCTTAAATCCATAATTCCATCAAATGTTGTTTAAATCCTACAAGGGTGAACATATTTTTTGCAACCTGTTTAAATTAAATACAAGTTTTGGTAAAACCCGTGAAGTAATCTTAGAACATGTCTCTGTATATACTTTATATAATGAATGTATGGACTTACAATTGGAATTTATTTCCTACAGCTGAATACTTCATATTCATTTTACCAAACCTCAGTATTTAAAGCAAACAAGAAGCTCATTTGTGCAATGATTTTTAAGTTAAAATGGGGACAGGGGTATTTAGACTAACATATAATCGCAACAGCATTTCAAATGTAAGATTTGCAAAAAGACATGTCTGATATTCTTTAATGAAGTTTATTAGAATAAATAATCAAATTTACAATTTTTCATCAGTTAAAAAAATACAAACTAAGAGTCTAAAATATGTTATCTAAAATCAGATTATGTTACATAAAACAAGTAAAAGACTTCTGTTTTACAAATAAAATCCCCATCAAAATAAAATATAACTGAAATTTAAGAAAGCAAGATTTTAGGAAAGTAAAACTAAGATATAAACATAAGAAAAGATTTTTTTTAGCAAATAGACACGAGTCCCATATTCTCTGTACAACATAAGACAAGATTTTTTTAAGCAAATAAACAGGAGCCCAATATTCTATATACATTGTACAACTAAATAAAGACATCAAAAGTCAGTTTATTGTACCTCCCTGCAGCCATCTATTCCAAGGCAAATTTGACAAATATTAATTTCCATGCAATTTAACCCATAATCTGCTGAATTCATGTAATGAATTATCCCAACTTTAAATAAATTTGGAACTGCCCATTTACAGTTTAAGGTATTTCAGTATCAAAATAGGAAAGTTGAGCTAACAATTTGGAACAGTCCATTTAAAGTTTAAGGTATTTCAGTATCAAAATAGGAAAGTTGAGCTAACAATTTGGAACAGTCCATTTAAAGTTTAAGGTATTTCAGTATCAAAATAGGAAAGTTGAGCTAACAATTTGGAACAGTCCATTTAAAGTTTAAGGTATTTCAGTATCAAAATAGGAAAGTTGAGCTAACAATTTGGAACAGTCCATTTTAATTTTAAGGTATTTCATTATCAAATAAGGAAAGTTGAGCTAACAACAGTATAAATCCTGGCCAGACTGCATGGTTATGGAGGCTCACCTATACTGTTAACTTCCAGCTGATTATGGGTTAATTCAAACAAAACTACATTTTGATTTAACAAATTACTTTGATCATACTCATTAAACTATTCTTACATGCGTTAAAGTTAATAAAATGAAAAGCTTAATGTTTTAATAATGTATATTATATAATTCTGCTTGAAAGAACGTGTAGTCATGGTACTTTGCAAGAGACTCGACTATGTATTTGACACTCTGCTCATAATTAAAGTCAAATATTAATATACAACACTATAAATCTATTCTCGTTTCACTTGCATTCACATGTATACAGTTAAAATGACCCTTCCTTTACAACAGAAAGGTTTAAATGTTATCACCCAGTAATGGGGTGTTTTTCTCTTTCTAAAAATCCACAATATATTTTAAATATTTGATATGTACAATAGTACTGGCTATAAGCAAATAGTTTAAATATCTGTACCAAAAAATGTTTTTAGCTTTTGATACAAATCTCTTTGAGTAACTTTTCTTTTCTATTACAAGATACAGACAATAGCGAGTTTATATAATTCTGTTATTGTTTTGAAATGTATCCACTACGGCACTATTTTCCTTCATTTTGTCATATATCACAAATTTCATTTTCTGGTCCTTAGATTATATTTCTGTCCCATTTTGTTCACAACCACATGCTTTGTTTTCGTCATTTTCTTCTCCGGTTTCTTCACTTTTATTACTTTTCGACGTTTACTAGTGTTTAAATCATTTTCATCATTATCATAAATCTCATGGTCACTACACTTTCGTTTCAAGTCATACTCGTTCTCTTTACCCATCTTCAGTGACCTACGAACAACTTTCTGGCATTCACGCCCACGTGTCGGATCTTTGACAGGCGAATTCTTCAGTCTCAACATACTTGACTTGGTATGTTTGACAACCATTTTGTTCTTCAAGGGGGATATTACCACTTGGAGAACACGGCTGTCGTTTAACGGTTTATGAAACTGGAAATAGTTCCCATTGTTTGCACGAGCTGCTTCCCTGAAACTGAAAGGCTTTGTTGATTTTGCCGTCTGCTTCTTAATCATAGGTGACTTCGGCTAAAATCAGACATATCCGATCCAGAATATTCAACAGATGCATGATCAATGTACGAATATTTTCGACTTTCCCGACTTGGACTCGGATTCTATCACTTTATTTTTGCTGTCCGCCTTCGATGGAGCTTTGTTGAAGAAAACTTCCGTGTCAGACAAATCCTCACTATCGCAATCTGCTACAACACCTGAACTATCTGCGTGGTAACTTTCAATCTTATGACTAGAGTTTCTGTCTTTAATTTTCTCCGAACTTCCTTGTGTATATGAGAAATCTAAGGCCGATATAGATTGCCTGAATTTATCTAGGGCAGTAGACACTTTGTCCGACAGACAAGGTGTGTTTGTAGAATGCCTTAAGGGGGATTCAAGGACTATTTCCTCTTTCTCAGTACCTTCAAGATTACGTATCTCTGCCTGCAGGTTGGCGACGCATTCCTCCCTCTTACTCAATGATTGGTCAGCTGTATCCATGGCAACCTTGCTATCCGACGCTGCACGCTCCAAGACCTTAATCGCCTCAGCCTGTATGAAAGAAATTAAAGATAGAGCATAATCAATTTACATCTAATTTTCAAAGCTGGTTTTCACATTGGATATATTTTTTTTTTTTCCAAATTCTACAATCTGTAGACTTTCCTCTACAAGATTTCAATGGCTTTAAAGCATTTTTCCTCCAGAAATATCTGCTTAGAATAAAACTGACAATCAATTCTTTATCAATATAATTCAGATCTATTAAATTTTAATCATAGACTGCTCATTTTTTTGGTATGTTTTATCAGATAATTTAACTGGAAAATATTTATTTTTCAAAGGTAACATACCTGTGTCTCCATGCGAGTTTCATATTCCTGTGTAAGTTCCTTCAGTTTGTCTATTTCTGACTGTTTCTGTTCGAATGTCTCGCCAGCCTCTGTCAGCATATCGTTTAATTCGCTGACCTCCTGCTCCTGTAATATGGTGAACACTAATGTAATGAAACAATCATTCTATAGTAATACATTCCTGCTTCAATATTCATTTTAGTTTTGTTTGCTTTTAAGTTATGTAACAACTGCTATGGCCTTACTGACACATGCCAGTTTTACTGGTAGAGAAGTATTTGCAGAAGGCCAAGAAGAAGCCCTGATTCTCCTTCCATTTTTTTCATGCACCGGCTGGCAGCAACAAACCCTCCATAACTATTAAGATATCATCTTCATATGTATGAATTTCATACTTTTAATATATTTTACAGGATTAAAATCTTGTGACACCGGATTCATGGTTCAAAGTCTGTAACAAAAGCCACTTGGCAAGAGGTACCCCTTTCATGACATACAAATGAATCATACTAATACATAAAATCCAAATGCAGGTCCTGGTAGTCTATACTTAATGAGGGTCCATTCGCCCCTTTCAGGCACAGACCCTTTATTGCAAGTTCTTGTAATGGTAAGCCTAAAATGATTACTCAGATAATGCTTCATTATAATCAAGACTGACACATCATATATGCTAGCCTACCTGTTCTTTTATATGCTGTCTTGCCTGCTGCAGTTGTTGTGTAAGATTCTCAACTAGATCTGCATTACTAGAGTCCTCTACATTCCTCTCCTCTTTCTACCAGACATAAAAATAAACATAAATTATGTATCAGTCAATGCTTTTCAAACCACATGTAAAACAAGAACACACCCTAGTCTCCAACACTATATGAATACAATACTTAACTTGTTTGTTAAGTTTGGATTCTTATTTCTACAAGATAGTGACAGTTCCAACATTCTCTTCACTTCCTCTGACTTGATTATACCTAACCATGACTAATACTTAACAATCACATATTATACTGAGCAGGGCATGCATGCCACAAAAAAAATCTGGAAAACATTAAGTTCAGACGTAGCAATAAACAAAAGTGTGAAGTATAAAACAGCAGTGTTGTACAAAATAACAGATTGGGATCAAATATTAAACTGTAATCAGTGCCAAGTAAATTAAAGTTATTTATCTTAACTTCTCAAAAAATATAGGGCTATACAAGCATTTATCTTACAGACATGAAATAAGTAGAACAGGATAAACAATGTATACCTTTACCAGTTCCTCCTCTAGGGATTTTATTTTCTCCTCATACTCTGACAACATCTTTGAAATTTTCTTTCCCTCTTTATTGTGTTCCCTTTCCTGTAAAAAATGGGAGAAATTTCATTAAAATATATATCAATTGACAAAACTAAAGCTTGTATATTTTTGACTAATTTCTTTAATAGATAAAACTGGCCTGGTTGTTCTTAAACTTGTTTTTTTCCTCAAAGTTCTGGCTCTAATTTCAGAATTTTCATTGATCAGTTTACATTCTCTGACAGTTTCTGACCAATCAAATACCTGAGATCTGAGTTTTAGCTTAGAGAATCTTTAAAATATTTATAACATAACCTGGACCCTGTTTTAGTTTTAAGAATACTTGTTTAATTTTTTTTGCAATTATAAAGTTTAGGGATGGAAAGGCATGTCAGAGTAGGGTTTAGGAAAATGCAAAGCTTAATAGTTTAATAGAAAAGTTCAATGAAACAATTCATTTTTTTTTCTGAGAAAGTATCTGAGAATGGCCAATATTAAAGGGAAAAAACTAAATGAGAGGGTATATCATACTAGACTTTTACCTTTTCCAACTGGTCTTCTAAATCTTTTATCCTATTCTCATAACTTCCAACTTTCTCTGTCAAATCTTTCAGTTTTGTCTCGTAAGTAGACTCCTGCAAAACAAACAAAGTACATGATTGTAGTTCTTATAAATCTCCAAATACCATAACTAAATGACATCAGACCATGTGTTCACAAATAATCAAAGATCAGCATAAAAATTCATGGTCCAAAATTCCCCCAATAGTTAATAATTAGTTTAATCCAGATGTTATTGAAAAATGAGCTAGTTTCATAATAGATAAGTAGCTTTTAACATTTTGAAAAGTTACTAAAGCATTTAAGTCTTGTATAATGAAATTATATACAGCAATGAAAACAAGATCAGAAATTACTAATAACTATTAAATACTGATTTAATATTTTCATACTAAAAACACAGCTCAAGGTTACAAATTCAAATTTTTACATTGTGACACATGCTTAGTCCTTTAACTTGCACATTACTGGTTTAAATCATGCATTAATTCCATGCTAATCTATATTCTATGCCTGATAACTAACATATCTTCACTTGTCACCTCAGTGTGTATTAATTTTTGTAGCTGCCAATTTACCATCATACACTACATCATATAGAAATGATAATCTGGAGGAAAGATTTAGAATATAATATACGGTAAGTAAATGCTTCCCAAAATCTAGTATTTTGAATGAAAGAGGGGGAAAAAATCCATAAAAGCACAATAAAAGAAATTTAAAATTGATTACCTTTTCTTTTAAAGTGTTAATTTCTTCTTTCAAACCTTTGATTATTTCATCTTTCTTCTGAAATAAAAAAAACAACAAAATAATTTTCAAATTAAACTTCGCCTTGCTTCTACATGTAAAACTGACGCAAACATAATAAACTTTCATGTTTATATCACTTCTTTCCAGCTTGGGAAAGAAAATCTTTTTATCCTGCTACTGTCTATATCATCAGCTGGATAAAGCCTTGCCGGATACACTTATCTATCTCCAGTCATTACGTCATATGATGACGTCTGGTCACATGTTTAGCAGCAAAATAAAACTACATATAGATGCTATTTTATCGGGGAAAAAGAAGAATGAAACCATTTAATTATTCTAAAAACATGATAAAAAGCAGGATAAATCAAATACATGGTTGATGTCGAAATGGAGAAGGTTTATCCGGTTTGCTGCGAAAGTGAATCTTGGCTCACTAAAGCTCGCCAAGATACACTTTCTCGCTCACCGGATAAACCTTCTCCATCCCGACATCAACCATGTATCAGTGTTGCATCTAGGCCGCGCGATTGGCGCATATTTTTTTGCAGATCGCGCATTTTAATGAAGTCAACGCGCGCCAAGTCGCGCATCTGACAATTTTTTAACTTTATTCAGTTTAAGCTTCAGCCATGTTTGTTTTCACTCGTGGTAATGACTAAAAGACGTACTAAAAAGCGTGTAGCAGCCGACTGGGTCATCTCGCGTGTGTTTTGTAGTATTTGTCAATATTTTATTTTTCTACTTCCGTTTTTGAGCGGACGATAGCTGTTAAAAATGCCTGAACGTAAAATAAATGAATTATTTTCGATAAGTCATAGTGTAAGGTAAATGTATGTCCCCCACATTTTTTTCATATCCCCCACATTTTTCAGTTGAGTGGGGGACTATCCCCCAAAATTTTGAAATTCTAGATGCAACACTGATGTATTTTCTATAAATCATCCTTTATGCATTATTTCCTGCACAAGCAGACACCAGAGCACAGCTACCAAATTTACACAAAACTGTTGGGAAGATTTCTTTAATACATTAAACAATTCAACATCAATCTGAGAAATACAGTGCTGATGGGCAACTGATATTTGAGTGACAGTAACAGCTCGGACAACGCAGATAATTTCTGTATCAATTCAAAACACAGGCTTTAAAAACTGTTTTAACTCTAAATGACTGAATTTCTTTTACTCATTAGAATATTAACATTTAGAAGAATCCTTGTTTAGCAACAGAAGTGCTCCAGAAATTTGAAAGAAGCACACACATATAAAACAGCTTAGGAGAAACATAAATATAAGTTAAAAAAAATTACAGGCCCATTATTCCTTAGAAATGCTATCATTTTTATGTCTTTTTTTTATTTTGGTATACTTAGGTTCCAAAATAATACTTATTTGCCATATACATGAAATGTCTTTTGCTCCTTCATCTCAATTTGCAATGGATATAATTATAGTGAATTAGTATTTTGATGGATATCAAAATACACATGTACTAATATGTTTTACATTTTGCTACCTTTACAGCACATTACTGCACATCACATTAAGCGCTACTTTCTTCTGTTGTTAAACATTTAACATGCTCTTAATCCATTATTGAAACATTACTAAACTCATATTTATCAATTATAAAGAATAAAAAAATATAGATTTCTGAGGCATAATGTGCCTTTAAGATTTACAAACTGTTACCTCAACTTTTATCTTTTCCTGGTGTAATAACATGCTAGACACCCATTCGTCCTCGCCATCATTCATCATATCTTTCCTCTTTGCCCTTTCAGCATCCAATACAATCTTTAGCCTCTTCTCTGCCAGTTCCTCCGCACGCTGTTCTCTAACCCGGATACGCTCACTGTACAAACATGACAAACAAAATTGTTCAACTGAACTTATCTCAAAACTTTTCTCCAAATTTCCAGTTTTTTTTTTCTTTTCTCTAAATTACCTTTGTTTAATAAAAGATTTCTACACTCAAGGTAAATGTAATACTTTAAATCATAACAATAAACATTTTGTTTAAGGATTTTTTTATTACTACCATACATTAATTCATCTACATGGGTGCAAGTTAACAATATCAGAAAACCAAAAAAAACACCTGAATTTAGCATTATTTCAATTGTTTTTATATTAAAAAATATAGTGCTTTCAGCAGAAAAAAAAACATGAACTTCAGGCAAATGCCTGAAATAGAGATGCCTGAAATAGAGGCTTGCATAATATAATTTTATTCAACTTGTGCAATAAATTCAGTAATGAACTTACACGAATTTAATAAACCCAAAATAAAGACCGTTTAAAGTGAAATCAGAGTTATTTTTCATTAACGCGCCTATAGTATAACGCTTACATTTAGCGCCTCTTTACACTATGTTTGTATAACGCTAATGACGTCACGTCAAAATATATGCACGGCCGTGCAATACCATATTTACGGAGTCATATATACATGTATGTGTTTAAATAGTATAATGTACCTGTACTGTTCCTCAATTTCTGTAAATTGTTTCATCATTTCCTCACAGACTTCTTTACGTATCATCTTCTCCTGCTTGTATTTAGAGTGTATCTCATTCTCAAGGTCCGTCTGAAGCTGCTCAATTATACCCAGTAATTCCTGCACAAATATAACATTGTAATTAATCCTACACACGTATATACCCAAACTGTTAGCAAAGACACATGTACACCTACCCTTTGAACCTGGTAGAGATTAAAGTAAATATTCAAATTCACATGACTCCAATATTTTGTTGCTCAAAAAAATCAAACATTTTATTTTGATCTTAAAACACCTAAAATAAGACTGGATAGGAGATTAAATTGACCTGTATTTTGTAGTTTTTTCATCCATTCTATCTTTGAAACATACCTCCTTTAACAGAGAAAATGTTCAAGTGTATCAAATTTGAATATAGTAAAATAATTATGCTAAATAAATCTATATTTCTCAATCTACTACATAAGTCATTCTGATCAATTTGTTTTAAGAAAAGAAGGAAAACTTATTTCAGCTTGGAAGAAATCATCTTTCAAGTAACATATAGATAACATATGTTTTAACATGTGATAAAAAAAAGGTTATTTCCCATGACATAGCCCTCAGCCCTCCAGGATTTGACCACATGTCAGATTTACCTGGAGGGAGCCATATTAACTACATGCAGAATGTCTGTAATGTACAAACATGATGCAATCTGCGAGCAAGGATGGTTGTCATCATAGGGCATTGTTTACATTATAATATTTAACTATCTAACAACATACCTAGAACAAAACTATATTATTTTTGTTTTTCAAATAGCAAAGAGCTTGTTTTGATTTCAGCAGTCGTGTTACATCTAAGATGGTCTTTTCCACAAAAATGGCGATCTACCTTGGTAAATGCTGTGGTATATTCCCCCTACCCCCGGGCCCCAAATCAGACCTTGCACTCTTTTACCCCATAACACTGGACTATAAGAAAAACTCTTAAAATGACAAAAAGTTTCACATACATCAATATTCTCCTGTGTGTAAATTTGTTCCTCTGTCTCAGATTCTTCAAGGTCGTCATCTTCCAATTCAGGTAAAGGTACATTCTCAGCCTCTCTTTGTTTTAATGTGTTGTTTCCTGTATAAACAAAAGTTGTCATTTAAAATCAACATTCAGCAAGTTTTTTAAACACATTAAATTAAAATGGTAGCCTTGTGGCTAAGGTTTCTATTCCTCAACCTCAACAGATTGGATTTTAAGTTTTAATACTTGGGTCATTACCAAGTATGACTAGTGGTCAGGGAAGTAGACTTCATAACATAACTACTCTAAAATGACAGAATGTGTTTCAAAATGAAACATCAATAAATAAAGAATCTAAATTTATAATTGGACAAATGAGGCCAACCTTTTCAATTCTACTTACGTTAACATTGAAATAAGGTCTTGCTATAAAAATCAGCCTAAAAAAATACAAAATCTCAAATAACAGGTGCTCTTGAAAGGTAAATTAAACTAGAACTATCACTAAATGTGATTAATACCCCCACAAGACTGCTTCGGAAATGAGTATGTTACTAGTTACAGAATATCTTGTAAAAGAATTGAAATATAGAGTTATGGTTGTGGCAACTAAAGATAGTTGTGGTTCTTGTTTTCAATGTGGTTGGCCATTGATGAAGTTTTATTGAATTACGCTGTAATAAGTCCAGAAAGACAAGGAAAAGGCACAGAGGGCAATAACTCTATAAATACTGTAGATGGAGTTATAGTTCTTGTGCACTGCACTTCCTCTTATTGTGCTTGACCATTGTATGAAGTTGTTTTGAATTCCAACCAGTATGTTTTAAGTTATGCTCCGGACAAGGAAAAGTATCAAAGGGCAGTAACTCTGTATTTTGTCAATATGGAGTTATGCCTCTTGTGCACTGCACTTCCTTTTAATGTCCTTGACAACTGTATGAAGTTGTATTGAATTCCAAACAGTAGTTTTTAAGTTATTCTCTGGAAAAGGAAAAGTAACAAAGGGCAATAACTCTGTAATTAGTCAAGATGGAGTTATGGTTCTTGAACACTGCACTTCCTCTTAATAAGCTTGACCATTGTATGAAGTTATAATGAATTCCAACAATTAGTCTTCAAGTTATGGTCCGGACAAAAGAAAGCAATGGAAAAGTAACAAAGGGCAATAACTCTGTAATTACTTTAGATAGAGTTATGGTTCTTGTGCACTGCACTTCCCCTTATTGTGTTTGATAATTGTATGAAGCTGTTTTTAATTCCAACCAGTAGTTTTCAAGTTATGCCCCGGACAAGGAAAAGTAACAAAGGGCAATAACTCTGAAATTGATCAAGATAGAATTATGGTTCTTGTGCACTGCACTTCCTCTCAATGTACTTGACCATTGTATGAAGTTATAATGAATTCCAACAATTCGTCTTCAAGTTATGGTCCGGACAAAAGAAAGCAATGGAAAAGTAACAAAGGGCGATAACTCTGTAATTACTTTAGATAGAGTTATGGTTCTTGTGCACTGCACTTCCCCTTATTGTGTTTGATAATTGTATGAAGTTGTTTTTAATTCCAACCAGTAGTTTTCAAGTTATGCCCCGGACAAGGAAAAGTAACAAAGGGCAATAACTCTGTAATTAATCAAGATAGTGTTATGGTTCTTGTGCATTGCACTTCCTCTCAATGCGCTTGACCATTGTATGAAGTTATAATGTATTCCAACAATTAGTCTTCAAGTTATGGTTCGGACAAAAGAAAGCAATGGAAAAATAACAAAGGGCAATAACTCTGTAATTACATTAGATAGAGTTATGGTTCTTGTGCACTGCACTTCCCCTTATTGTGTTTGACAATTGTATGAAGTTGTTTTGAATTCCAACCAGTAGTTTTCAAGTTATGCCCCGGACAAGGAAAAGTAACAAAGGGCAATAACTCTGTAATTAGTCAAGATAGAGTTATGGTTCTTGTGCACTGCACTTCCTCTCAATGTGCTTGACCATTGTATGTAGTTATATTGAATTCCAACCATTAGTTTTCAAGTTATGCTCCGGACAAGGAAAATGCAACGGACGTCTGGACCGACCGACCGACCGACCGACCGACCGACCAACCAACCGACCAACCGACCACCGGGTGACTCCTATATACCCCCCCAAACTTCGTTTTTGGGGGTATAACAACTGATCTGACAAAAGTAAAACAGTGATTTTTTTCAGTTTTTGGGGAAGGGGGTCAGTGCCCATTGGGTGGGGAAAAATAGCGCGTAAATGCCAAAATAGGGGAATTTTCAGTGTTATTAATATTCAATAAAAAGACTAAAAATACATGATTTTTTAACAATCCTATAAAATAAATTAGTTGAACACTTTCTTCGCTTACTGTGTTTTCAAAATTGAAGTAATGCTATTGATATTTTTTGTTTCTTATATTTTTCAGTTTTTTTTTTTTTCAATAACAACAAATGTTAACTTCACCAGCATATCATTAGCCATTATTCACACAGATTTATTTGTTATGAAATTTTGCATACATAATCGCAGTTTCTATAATCATAATTTATCATTTCTTTGCACTGGCAGACAAGTTATTTAGTGAATTGATTGGAAATATTTATATCATGTATTATAACTAAATAAAATAGATCTACGCTGAGAAAAAAATATCGCATAATCGAGCTTGCATTGGTCTGGTTTTTGATATTTTTCCTTTGAACCTAGCACAGAAAGTGCCTGCTGTTTAAAAAGAACATCAATACGTTTGTTCTTCGAGGAGCATTTTTTATTTATTATCTTTCGATAACATCAAGATCGACTGTTGTGTGACATTTTTGCAGTAAATGCGATAGTCGTAAAAGCCGTAAAGATACAGCGACAATTCGACACATCGGCAGTTCGGTAACTTGAGGATTTTCATCTTGTTACTGTAATCTCTTTTTGATAGCGTATTTTTCTTTCATTTTATAATATTCTGTTTATTTTATACTTACCAAGTAGGCGAGTGTTTAATTATAAATATTTGCATGTATTATTTCATTAAAGCCAACGGTAAATAACAAACTCAATAACCGACTGTCGCGCTACCGTATTGTCTTACAGCCGCGGTAAAATGAACGACCTATGTCGCAAAGCAAACGTAAAGTAAACATCCCTGATAATAATGATAGAGTTCATGAATTTGCTTTGCGAATCAAAATAAATTGGCATATTTTACTTATGGTTTGTGTGTCTTCTTTCTGTTTCTTGTTTGGGTATATTTTTTGACGGTGGGGAATTTTCGCAATTTCATGGGGAAAAATATATATTCCGAGAGGTGGGGAAAGGGGCCGAATATCGCCGAATATTTCGACCAAAAAAAACACTGTAAAATAACAGATTTAAGCTAATGATTTCTACAACTGTATGGTTTCTGTCTGAGTAGGTGTTAAGCAAATGTTTGCCTAGAAATAGTGAAAGTGGAACATACTTGCAGGAGTAGCCCAGCTGATCGAGGTCCTCGGGATATGTGCAGGAGCTGGGGCCAGAGGTAACTTTGGTTTGATAAATACCGGCTTCTGTTGAACCTCCACCTGTGAAAATGACACGTAAAAATTACCATTGTGACTTCACTTAATAGGAACAATAGTGTAAAATGATAAAGTTCATAGCCCTGACAGACACTGTTGCTTTAAGAAACTATATGACACTCAAGGATGAAGCTTCATTTTTTTTTTTAATAAACATAAAATGATAATCATTTTACTAATTTAATGAATGTACAAGTTTTCTTATTTCCACATGCTACAGATGAAAATCCTGTCATCACTGTTTTTAACAGTATCTACGAGGGTTGTCCCAAAATGTCGTAGACTACACTATTTTCTCTTCAACCTGACGTCATAACTTAATAAAATTTACCAGATATCTTCCTTGGTCATTTGTTAATTTACCTACTTAAAGTCTATAGCCAATATATTAGGTAACGCTTTTATCAGGGTTTTCTATTTAACAGTACAACATACCCGGAGCAAGATAAAATATTAGTCAGTGTTGAGAGCATGCTTCTTAAAATAATACCTTTAACTTCTAGCATAATAATATTTATGGGAAATACATTCATGTGGAATTACGTCATTCATTTTTACGTCATATCACCAACAGACGTTTATGTAACGTTAATTTGAAAAAAGTCTGTAGCATAATGCATAACAGCAGCGCTATTTTGAAAATGCCCAAAATGGCGACGTCAGATAAAAATGTGGCGCAACACAATGTCATTGAATACTGTGTTAAGTTGAAGAAGCGTCCAGCGTTAATTGACAACATGAAGAACATTATATTTTATCAAGATAATGCACCTTGCCATAGATCTCAGGAGACACAGATTGAACTTGATGTGATAGGTTTTCAGAGACTTTCGTACGCCCTAAGACTTTGCAGTGTTTCCTTATTTGAAATCACAATTACGAGGTCACAGGATCGAAAACTTCAGCGAACTCCGCCAGGAAACTCAACTCTGCGAGTGTTGAGTACCTTGAAGCAGGACTGTTTTGAAAATGTTTATGATAAATGGGTCGCCCAAAACTGACAAAGCATAACGAAACACTATGAATACTTTGAAAAAGCATATTAAACATTCTTATAACGTCATGACGTTTATGAAGGTGTGGGCCAGGAATGTCTAGGTAGCATTCTTTAAATTTTGATAACTTGGTCAATTTTGGAGGTATTTTGATTTTATTTCGCATAGACACACATAAAAGGTGTATTGACTTTTCCCTAGCTGGAGGACTCTATTGTATTATAATTGATTGAGTAACAGACTTTGTCTACGATATTTTGGGACAACCCTCGTATTAATAATTATTTTAAAGTTTGAGATAAAAACAGTATACTATTTCTAGAACAATATTGTTGTTCTGAACCTTTGATGGCACTTCAAACTTAGCATCAATGCTGTCTCACCTTGCTAGCGATCGCTGAAAACTTGAACACATGCATCGTCTCGTCAAACATACTGGCTAGCTGGTTTACGTTCACAATCATAGCTGCTTTACCCTGACCTACGAAGAAATTCTGGAATAGTCTTGTCAACTTTGACTCTCTGAATGGAATAATTCTGCTGTTCTCCCTTCAAATAAAAAACATCTTTTACCTGATTTTTGTCACAAAAAAAAGAAAACCATTGTCAGTCAGAGAAAAATTTGTGAGACCTTTGGAAGTAAGAACACTCCAGTGATTTTGAAGCATTTTCATTCATAATACATGACATTGTATTTGTGTGGTAGTAAAGTATGCACAAGTATCTAAACATGTGCCCCTTTTTTGCACACACATTTGTATTGCAATTAGAAGCACATCTATGCAGAAAAAATTGCAGTTACTTTAAGAAAATTTTACAATTAGGTGTACAGAATCATGAAAATTTATATGTTGACTTACTACATGGATTAAGTCAGTTTATATTTGAAAATTCTCCCCTGAAACAGAGGAATGGTTTAGTCCATATATACAGAAGTAAGAGTCCATTTCAGATACTTTGTTTGTTTCATTTTTACGCCTTTTACCAACAGTATTTCAGTCATATAGGCGGGACAGATACTTAGTGTGGAAAGGTTTAATAAACAAAACTAGTAACATACTTATGAGCTTGATTGTGCCTCAATGTTTCTATGCAACGTCCCAGTGTTAGAAGTGATGTGTTGATATTTCCAGCCTCTTTCAGACGGTCACCTGTTGTCTGTGTTTTACCATGCCTTTCTGACCCAGCTAAATCACACAAAGACAACCTAAAATGTAGAAATAATAATGACTCCCTTACAATAATGAACAATATAGACCTTTTATAAACTACAATTTTAAACTTTCAAGCTTTTTTCTTCTTCTTAGAATCATTCATTAAAGAAAGCTCCTGCATAAAGCATTTAGGACTTTAAGTCAATACTTTAAAACATTTGAATTTCTTTCTTTTTTTATGGAAAGCTCTGGAAGCCCTTACAGCTTACCATTCTATTCCCCCTAATTTCCTACACTCTCTAAATAGTTAAAGATCTTTACAAAATTTGCAGTACTTTTTTTCCTATAGAGGGGTACAGTAAAAGATCCAATCAAATAATCAATGAGATTTTTTAGCATACATCACGATGGTAGAATTTGTAAAAATTGTATTTTTAAAGTAGGCTAAACTTATTCTGTAGTCAAACAATATCCCTCAAAAAAGCATCCATGGTAGATAGTCCTGGATATGTTAAAACAAACCCCACATCTTTACTCACATACTAACTCTGGCTGCATGAGGATTGTCCTTATCTATAACACGGATGATTTTGATGTTAAAAATACAATGACTGAAAAAAAGAGAGTATAATAGTTTGAGAAAACAAATATCTTCAGACCTTTCAATGGATGCACAACCAAAATAATTAACATTTAGAATTTTATTATGCTAACATTAAAAGATCACAACAAAGCTGAACATTTATTGAGTTGGAAATAGTATTCATCAGGTGCATTCATAAACAAGAGCTGTCTGTAGGACAGCACGCTCGACTATTCTAAGTGCTTGATAGTAAAAGAGCCTTGATAATGTTAAATTTTTTAAGTTCACAAAAGGGCTAATTTTTTTTTATAAATTCATGTTATAGGTCTTGGAGAGAGCCTAATTATACAGAATTGGCTTGACTATTTGGAAGGTAATGTCACGAGGGTTTTTTATTGAGTATAATAATACTAATTACCTATGAATACATAAATTTGACAGAAAAGGTACAAAAGCTTGTTATTAAGATGTTTTATCAAGTAAATCACTGCTTTATTATTATGAATCCAAAAAAAGGCACAAACCCTTCAGTAGTTATTGAGATAACAGCTTACAAGCAAAACTTTACCATGAATTTCTAAGTTGAAAAAGGGGAGAAAAATCAGCCTAAATGCAAGATAGAATTATGGATCTTTGTCAGTGACCTACAATTATGATCCTAAATGCATATGTGAAGTTTTAAATAAATATCTTTAATAGTTATTGAGATATGTAAAACTTGCATGTAAACATTAACCAAGAGACTAAGTAGAAAAGGGGATATGAATCAGCCTTAATGCAAGATAGAGTTATGGAACTTGGTCAGTGACATACAATTATGCCCCTCCAATTATGACCCTAAGTGCATGTGTAAAATTTCAAGTAAATATCTTTGAAGATTTTTAACCTTTAACCAAAATTTCTAAGTTTCAAAGGGGCAAATAATTCTGCAAATATTGCAGACAGAGTTATGCAATTTTGCAAACTGATGTACATTGTTATTATAAATAAGAATTTTAAATTTCAATTGAATATCTCAAGCAATAATTGAGATATTTGACTTTACAAAAAAACTTTAACCAAAAATTCGAAGTTCCAAAGGGGCATAATTCTGTCAATATGGTAGGCAGAGTTATCCAACTTGTCAGTCTGATGTACATTGTTACTATAAATAAGCATTGTTAGTTTCAATTGAATATCTCAAGCAATAATTGAGATATTTGACTTTACAAAAAACTTTAACCAAAATTTCTAAGTTAAAAAGGGGCATAATTCTGTCAATATTGTAGGCAGAGTTATCCAACTTGTTAATCTGATGTACCTTGTTACTATAAATAAGTATTGTAAGTTTCAATTGAATATCTCAAGCAATAATTGAGATATTTGACTTTACAAAAAACTTTAACCAAAATTTCTAAGTTAAAAAGGGGCATAATTCTGTCAATATGGTAGGCAGAGTTATCCAACTTGTCAATCTGATGTACCTTGTTACTATAAATAAATATTGTAAGTTTAAATTGAATATCTCAAGCAATAATTGAGATATTTGACTTTACAAAAAACTTTAACCAAAATTTCTAAGTTAAAAAGGGGCATAATTCTGTCAATATTGTAGGCACAGTTATCCAACTTGTCAAGCTGATGTACCTTGTTACTATACATAACTATTGTAAGTTTCAATTGAATATCTCAAGTAATAATTGAGATATTTGACTTTACAAAAAACTTTAACCAACGCAGACGCCGACGCGACTACAATAGCTCTCATATTCTTCGAATAGTCGAGCTAAAAATATGATATATCTAAATTTTTGATACATGTATATGAGCATTTTTAGCAGAAAGACCCATCTTCAATGTTTTATATTTCAAAAGATGTCATAAAAAGACAGGATAAATCTTAATACCAACAATATTAAGAACAGTTAAATAAGAAGTGTCTGAAGAAAAAGAGCACTTATAATAATATGATTAAGCTCCCTTAACTTTCACCATGACTATGTGACAAGTAATAGAAAGAGCACCGAAACACGAGGCTATCTGATTTGTACGAGGGGGCGTAGCACCCGAGTATTAATCAGATTGCCGAGTGTTTTGGTGTTCTTTCTCTTTTGTATCATAGTCAAACATAAAAACACGTTCCTTGTTGTCACAATATGAAACCCCAGAAAAAAGTAACCAATGAACGAGCATCTGAATATCATATTTCTGTCGCGTTTCCTTTCTCTGCTGTCACAATAAGTAAACCCCAGCAAAAATGAACCAATCAATGGGGTGCTCAGGAGTGCGGGTAACTAATACATGCACTCCATTTAACGCACTGTGCATGTATATGTTTACGATTTAACGCTGACGCATTTTCAACAGAAAGGTCCCCAAACTATGATCCAATAAGTTGAATAACCCCCCTCCAGGGAGCATTAACTGTACATACCTTCTAGAGGAATTGTGGTTAAGTTTAGTACAAGCTGTCTGAAGGTTCTTCTGACCAATTGTAAGTAATTTGTATGCTTCATCAGCTGAATTCACCTGTATATGCTTCAATCCTGTTAAATATAGGACACTTTTAATTTATCTGTTCAAATTCATTATAATCAAAACCTTATTACAAAATATTACTTTCCAAGTAACAAGCCTTGTGTATACAGCTATAGAAGAAATTATACCAGTAAAGTTTTAAATGACAATTCTTTTGACTGCACCATCATACTCATTTAAACATCAAGAACACCAGAACACCATTTCATCCTAGTTTAACAACTTTATTTATCTACTGGTTTCAGTCAATCACTGAACTTTATGATTTTATCAGAAACTAGAAATGTGTCCATAGGACACGGATGCCCCCACACGCCACTGTTCTGTCAATCTTATGACTCTAAGTCAAATATTTTTTGGACTACATGTGCCACAAGTTGAAAACTAAAAATCAACAAAGGGCCATAATTCTGTAAAATTTGGTCGCATCAAAAATTCCTTCCTTTACTACCATCTACACATTAAGGTTGTTAATCCCTGGAAGTTTAAGTAAAATCTGCCATCCAGTTTAAGAGGAGTTTCGTTCACAAAATTTCTACATAGTATATAATGAAAAAATCAACAAAGGGCCATAATTCTGTTAAATTTGGTTGCTGCAAAAATTCCTTCCTTTACTGCCATCTACACATTAAGGTTGTTCATCCCTGGAAGTTTAAGCAAAATCTGCCATCCGGTTTAAGAGGAGTTGCATTCACAAAATTTCTACATAGTATATAGTGAAACTAGAAATGTGTCCATAGGACACGGATGCCCCCACACGTCACTGTTCTGTCAATCTTATGACTCTAGGTCAAATATTTTTGGACTACATGTGCCACAAGTTGAAAACTAAAAATCAGCAAAGGGCCATAATTCTGTTAAATTTGGTCGCAGCAAAAATTCCTTCCTTTACTACCATCTACACATTAAGGTTGTTAATCCCTGGAAGTTTAAGCAAAATCTGCCATCCGGTTTAAGAGGAGTTGCGTTCACAAAATTTCTACATAGTATATAATGAAAAAAATCAACAAAGGGCCATAATTCTGTTAAATTTGGTTGCAGCAAAAATTCCTTCCTTTACTGCCATCTACACATTAAGGTTGTTCATCCCTGGAAGTTTAAGCAAAATCTGCCATCCGGTTTAAGAGGAGTTGCATTCACAAAATTTCTACATAGTATATAGTGAAAAAATCAACAAAGGGCCATAATTCTGTTAAATTTGGTTGCAGCAAAAATTCCTTCCTTAACTACCATCTACACATTAAGGTTGTTCATCCCTGTAAGTTTAAGCAAAATCTGCCATCCGGTTTAAGAGGAGCTGCGTTCACAAAATTTCTACATAGTATATAGTGAAAAAATCAACAAAGGGCCATAATTCTGTTAAATTTGGTTGCAGCAAAAATTCCTTCCTTAACTACCATCTACACATTAAGGTTGTTCATCCCTGTAAGTTTAAGCAAAATCTGCCATCCTGTTTAAGAGGAGTTGCGTTCACAAAATTTCTACATAGTATCTAGTGAAAAAATCAACAAAGGGCCATAATTCTGTTAAATTTGGTCGCAGCGAAAATTCCTTCCTTTACTACCATCTACACATTAAGGTTGTTCATCCCTGTAAGTTTAAGCAAAATCTGCCATACGGTTTAAGAGGAGTTGCGTTCACAAGATTTCGGGACGTACGGACGGACGGACAAGTGCAACGCTATATGCACCCACATTGTGGGGGCATAAAAATCAACAAAGAGCCATAATTGTGTAAAATTTGGTCGCAGCAAAAATTCCTTCCTTAACTACCATCTACACCTTAAGGTTGTTCATCCCTGTAAGTTTAATCAAAATCTGCCATCCGGTTTAAGAGGAGTTGCGTTCACAAAATTTCTACATAGTATATAATGAAAAAATCAACAAAGGGCCATAATTCTGTTAAATTTGGTCGCAGCAAAAATTCCTTCCTTTACTACCATCTACACATTAAGGTTGTTCATCCCTGTAAGTTTAAGCAAAATCTGCCATCCGGTTTAAGAGGAGTTGCATTCACAAAATTTCTACATAGTATATAGTGAAAAAAATCAACAAAGGGCCATAATTCTGTTAAATTTGGTCGCAGCAAAAATTCCTTCCTTTACTACCATCTACACGATAAGGTTGTTCATCTCTGTAAGTTTAAGCAAAATCTGCCATCCGGTTTAAGAGGAGTTTCGTTCACAAAATTTCTACATAGTATATAGTGAAAAAATCAACAAAGGGCCATAATTCTGTTAAATTTGGTCGCAGCAAAAATTCCTTCCTTTACTACCATCTACACATTAAGGTTGTTCATCCCTGTAAGTTTAAGCAAAATCCGCCATCCGGTTTAAGAGGAGTTGCGTTCACAAGATTTCGGGACGTACGGACTGACGGACGGACTGACTGACGGACGGACAAGTGCAACGCTATATGCTCCCACATTGTGGGGGCATAAAAAGTGTTAATACCCTATTTTCTTCAAATAACACCTCACGTTAGTTTTTTAATGGTACATTAAATACTTTCAGAAATTAAGATTCATGTCCCGAGAAAATCTAAAGCTCAATTCTATAACAACTATGAGCAGAGATGGAAACATTTCATTCTTAACAACATGGTATGGAATATTTTTTACTTTACCTTTTATATATGGACTTCCATTTTTATCCTCGCTAAGTTTAAGACAAGGCCGCCTGTAGTTCTTTTTCTTTGGTGGCACCAGTTCTAGAAGATCAAATATCTGCTCGTTGTAAATCTCCGCAAAACTGACCCACACCGAGAATTTCACTTGACCCTGTTCGTCTACACTAACCTTCCCTTCCTCACGTATACGACTTTCTAGCTCCTCAAATAAACCATCATTGCCGTCTAATGAATCTATAAAATATAGTATTAATATATTTAGTT
This sequence comes from Ruditapes philippinarum, assembly GCF_026571515.1. NCBI lineage: Eukaryota > Metazoa > Mollusca > Bivalvia > Venerida > Veneridae > Ruditapes > Ruditapes philippinarum. The sequence continues at coordinate 20,969 of NW_026854153.1, forward strand.
TAAACAATATTTATTTCAATTTATACAACATAAATATATACAGTAAGCATATACAATCAACAATAGATTTCGTGGATTGGAAAACAAGTCCTTTCCACAATATATTTAAATCAGCATGGTATTAAATTAAAACTGGAATAAGGACAGGCTTAAAAAGTTGTAAGACAATAAATAAATATTCAGTGTTTGGAAGCAATATGTGTTAACAGTACACGAAATTTTTAACATTAAATTTTTTATTTTAAGTGCACATAACAACCAGAAAAATCAGATCTTTTTCTGAAGCTGTTTTTTTTTACATGTAAATATTATCTAAGTGCAGGTTTGCAAAAAGTTAAAATTATTTGGGATCACTCATATTGGCACCAATAAAACCAGTATTTTGTCACTATATATATTGTAATGCAAGTATCACTGACAGTTTTACTAACCTTTCCCATCCACAGTCGACATATTAGACGTCTCAGAGCAGCTTGTGATATTCGTCACCGAGGAAATATCTGACGCGTCATCTCCTAACAAACTCATCACATCCATGTCCTGAAATAAAGTGATTTTTTTGATATCATAAAAGTTGCTTTCAAAGCTCAATTTCTTCTTCTGCTTTGTTATTTTCCCCTGATTTTTAATTACCGAAGAACATTGGTAAGTCAAAGTTGAAGGGACTTGCATAAAAACCGTGACACATTAGGACTTCAACTCATGAATCGGTCTCAATTTAATGTTAAAATTTCTTTGGATACACACTAGATTTCAATGCAATTTCATTCCAACATTACAAGACTTTAAGATCTATGTACTTACATCATCACAACTCAGCTTCATAACTCGTTCTTTTATTTTTCTCTCCATCAGTTCCTGTTCCGGTGTCAGTCGTGTTACATCGATAAACATCTTCGGTTTCAGGTCCATACCATCCCACTGCCTTTTGTTTATGCTGTTAAATAAAACATCTAATGCCCTTGGAAGTATCCCTGCATCTTTTGGGTTTCCTGGTAAGAAACAAAAGAAATTGTTATCGGCTTTAGAAATATTGAAATATCCTCAGTAAAAGTGCCAATTCCATCCAAGTTAAACAAGACCACTATCTTACAACAATTAGCAAGTCAATTTAAATGTGTAAAGCAGGCCACCGAAACAGATTTGGGGCGAATTGGCTAATTTTTTGTGAATTGCCTCAACACAATGTGACAGTGGGTCATATTTTGAATATTTAAACTGAAACTTCTATTAAAGTCTTCTTTGCCTTTTCGACATCTATAACATGTTGCTTGATCAAAGCAATAAAATGTTTCCCAACATTCTAAATGTAAACAGTATCAGTAATTACCATATGGGATAGGCATTACGGTAGAAATACTAAATAATTTGTGATATCAACAGTAACATTTTTTTAGACTTGGAACCATGTCCATCCTTAAACCGGACAAAATATAGATTTTCATTTCTTATTTTCCTTAGAAACGAACAGTTGCAATAATGCTGCATAAAAGGTTGATCAGATGCTGTCTTTTCAATCATTTAAGAAGTGTCTTTTGTAATTTTACAGTTGTGCAATTGCACTAAAATACACAAAAGTCATGCAAAATATCTCTCTAAAAAATCTTATAAAGACACCAAAAATTATTTACTGAAATCATAATTTAACATTTTTTTCCAGTGATTTACTGGTTGTTTAATGGTCCATTAAGCATTTTATACAAGAGCGATCAGTAATCACATGTGTTGCCTCATAATGGCCAATTTCATGTTGGGACAAATTTTGTGACAGACTGACAGACAGACAGACAGTGCACAACTAGACTTGGTACTGATCAATCATGTAAAGTTTGGATAAAATTGCACCAGTAGCTTATGAGGAGTAGTCCGGACAAGCTTTTGCGTATCTGGCAACACACAGAAAAAAACACCTTTTTATCAAAGGGCCATAACTCAGCCAAAAATCATTCAACCGGAAAACCCGTGCAATATGCGCAAGGACTTGAGCTACAGATCAATCCTGTAAAGTTTCATTGAAATTGCATAAGTGGTATAAGAGAACTAGTCCGGACAAACTTTAAAAATAAAAATTATTAAAGGGCCATAACTCTGACAAAAATCATTGAACCGGAAAATGCTGACAATATGCATAACTAGACTTGGTACTGATCATTCCTGTAAAGTTTGGATGAAATTGCACCAGTAGTTTATGAGGGGTAGTCCGGACAAGTTTTGTGACGGACGGACGGACAGACAGACGACAGAGAAGTGATCCCTATATGTCGCCACTACTCCGTAGAGGCGACACAAAAATACAATTCTTTAACAAATAATAGGACAAATCTATTTACCTTGGATTGTGTATGTTTTCCCTGAACTTGTCACACCGTAAGTAAACACTAAGCAATTTTGTCCATCTATAAAATCTTTCACAAGTCCAAGCATGGTGGAGTTAAAGAACTCCTTTTGTGTTGTACTGTCATTAAAGATATGTGAAAATGTGAACTTAGTAGCAGCTCTGCAGGAACCCCTCGTCATGTTCTTGAAGAAATGTGAATCTTTAGGGGCATTTGTTATCAAAGTTCTGTCTGTCTCAATCGATAAACATTGCTGAAGTGATACAGATAAGAACATTAAGATAATTCTACTTTTGTTAACATAATCACACAATATTTAAAATCAATTTCAAACAATCAATAACTTATCAGATATCTAATAATAACATTGTTTTTGCATTCTCTTATTCAAATTAGACATATTCAGTAAGATTTTCCTAAATCAGTGAACTTAATGAATCTGTAATGAAACTATTTTATATAAAGATGAGACTGAGCATATATATCTTTAATTTATCTCAAAATATGGCCTAATTTTTTAAAATTTCAAATCACATCGTCACCATAGTGCAGTAATAGGTTAACTCCTTATATGATTTAAAAGGAGTTAATCCATTACTGCACTTAGGTGATGACATGTTTTGATGAAAATTCAAACATTTCATTGTAAGGTCTATGTAGGAGTTTTACATTTTAAAAAACACAGCATCATGTTGAAAGGAACATATACAAAAGAGAAGGTAATGTATGAAGATAACAAACATACCTGATCTTCATTCCTTTCCTTCTCCTCTGTAGAGAAAGGTCGTACCCTCAGAAACACTTTCATATGCTCATGTGGAATGGGTGGCTCTAGAACACTTGGGCGACCAAAATCCCCTGTAAATTGTTAAAGTTAAGTAATCTGATGCTGTATTAAATCACACAAAACTGCTTATAACTGGTGCTATTCAGTATTGAATGGTTCCACTTTGGAGTGGCAAAACTCAAAAGTATTCAAATAATTTAGGAGATACATGTACTGTATGAAATGTGGAAATATTTGATATTTTTCTACCTAAAGTGGAATCTAAATCATGCAGCCAATTTTTGGTGGAAAACTGCAAAATACATGTATAAAACAATTTCTTTTTTAAACAGAATGCAGTATATATATAGGAAAGGCCAAGAGTTCATTTGGGTAAAAACATAGATATTCATTAAATATTGAAAAATATTTTCAACACAATTTTTAAATCAAGAAGAACTCGTAAGACAAACCCAAGGCTAATTTTTGCATAAATATTCTGAAAAATAAAAAAATAAAACCAAATACCAAGGAGATTTCTTTTTAAATGTGGAACTAGAGGCAGTGTGGTGTCATCATCCTCGTCTTCTGTTATATCCATGGGAACTATGTCCGCAGTTATACGCTGGTTATAACGGTTCGCCATTTTCCTTTCTGATTCTTTTCCTTTCACTTTGTAATATTCTGCTAAATGAATGAAATATATCAGCATTAAAATTTATCAGAACTCAAAACAATCATTTGTTTGACTGATATTAAGGGAAAACATTAAACTTTAAACAGTGTTTTTTTTTCTTTATATAATTACTAACCGAAAAAGGTACTGTTTCAAACTGAAAAAGACATGAAAAGTCCCAATTTCTAATGTAAAAATTCCCAAAATGACTGTTCAAAATTCCCACAAGGCCATGAGATTTCTCTTAAATCATTTAAAATCAAACATGTTTATATAAATCACCACTCAATAGTTCTACCTGGACAGTGGAACCTGCTAGCTGTCTTTATTCTATATGACTAATCTTATTTGTAGCTGTAAAGTTGTTAAATAAAAATTGAGTCAAAACAACACATTTTTTCCCAATCAGTCTGGTACCGGCACCATTCCCAAAGAGGAAAAAAGCACTGCTTTAAATAACAGGGTTTTTTCCCCCAGGATTTTGGGAACATGACCCATACCCATGGAATTGGGAACTTCAGCGATGTTTTGATAAAAATTGGGAAAAAATGCCTGAATTAAATTTGGAAAGATTAAATGCATGCAAAGAATCTTTGTCTAGGATGGCAATCATCTTCAAACATTTAAGCAACATAACAGTGAAGAGGCCTTTATTTTCAAAATTTTTAGAATTTGTTATTCAATATTTATTTGGTAACTTTCAATTGGGATTATTTTCCTGTCGATTGGGAAAATAATATACTATTTTCAATTGGGAATGTAACCAAATATCGGCTATAAAATAGGAAGTGGCTAGCCGTACGGCTAGCCAAAAGTTCTAGCCATACGTGAGTCACGTACGACTAGCCAGGACACACTGTATTGTCTAGCCGTACGGCACTTTTCAAAATTATAGAGAAATTATATGAGAAACGAAAACGCATATATTATTTGTGTCTTTAAACGAGGATTTTTACCAAGTCCCCGCATTTGTCCTCGTGTGTTCACTGTTTAATAAAGATGCTCCGCCATTTTGTAAAAAAATGAATACGAAGGTATAATATACATGTAGATCTACAAGAGTTGTAATCTTGATAAAAGTGTCAAAGTTGCATGTCATGTAGTTATGTAGTGTCGTTGTTTTTCATAAATATGATTTGTTGTTTTATTTGTATGAAAGATGAATCATCAAATATTTTTTTTTATTTGTTAATCATGCAAATGAATCGAATAAATAATAATAACGGCAAATTAAGCTTTTTCATAAAGGCATGATCGGAGTGTAATAAATAAATGAAGAGAACAATGAAAGAAAAAAAATCAACGTTAAAAAGCAAACTATTTTTTTTAAATACAGTAGAAGTATAAAAGCACAATTCGTCACCTTGGCGCAAAAAGTACTGTAACTGACATTTTTGAAATTTTACAGGAGACACAAAAAACTGATTTGTTCATTTTGAGTAAACCCTTTTAATTCCAGACAATAATGTTAAAATATCATTAATAAGTATTATTAAATTGGTTTTAAACATTACAATTATTCATTTATGGATAAAAAGTAATTAGACATTCTTCTACACTTACATGACTTTTTGCACTGAGATTTTAAACGCAAAAAGTGATGTAAGTGCACTTACCTTAGTTTTTGCACTAACTTTAATTTTAAGTATTGAAGTTACTGCATTGCATAGACATTGAAAGATGTTTATTACAAACAAATTAATTGTAAGGTTTGTTTAAAATAGGTCATTGTGGATTATGAACCACATTTAATACATTAAACATATGAAAGGAAGTTTAAAAACTGAATATTTCAACATTAATTTTAAACAGTAACAGTAAATCCAAAGCAGTGTTGTTTTTTTTAATTTCAAAGTAAATGTAAGCATTAATCACAACAAAATTACATGAAAACTGCAGACTCACTTGATTAAGTCTGTACAATTGAGCAATAATGAAAAGTGCAACATCCCTCACGCCCCCTAGCACCGACTTAAGCTTAGTCAATTTTCAACACTTAAAAGTGCTGGAATCAATGATTACAGAGGACCAGAAAAAACATAACAACACTGAAGTGAATTACGTGACAACTTATAAATCATGTTTTTTACTGTTGCCATTTTCTAATGGTACAGTTTATTTATGTATTTGTTATAAAAATGGGGGCATTTGGAGATGTATATATCATAATATCTATGTCTCAATAATATTCAACCATCACAGGGACATAGACTTTGAGATTTTGGATAAAACCACTATGAATCCTGAACTTTTCTGAACATTTTGGTTGGACGTAATCGAGATTTTGGATGAACCTGCTAAGAATCCTAAACTTTTCTTGTCCAACATATCCCAGTGAGATCCTTTTATATTATATCCCATGAACAGACTTAGATTTTTATAAATAATTTTGTTTTCATTGCTTCTTCTTTTCAAAATTTTGATATATTGAATTCAAATTGTCTTATTTCCTGCCACCAAACTTTAAACATTATACGCCATATCACTATCATGGTTTAATAGCTTTGATTTTATATAAAAATTCAGATTATTTTCTGTGACATAATGTGGTTTCGGTCTTTGAAAATTGTGATTTTCTGTTAATTAAAGTGTTTAACATGCACGACATAGAGAATGAACTGAGTCATTCTAATTTTTGATAATAGACCCCATTCTATATGTATGAATGTATGGGAGTTGTAGATGTACCACATTAGACTTAACATACTAGCAATTATGGTTTTGACCAATATATTATTGAAACAGATTACATGTCTTTGTCTGCCATGTTTTTATAGAAATTAAAATAGAAAAGATAAACCATTGATAATAATGTTAGCAACTGTTTCTTTCCAGGGCTATAAATATTGAAATTGCAGTTACATTTTTATAATACAGTTGTCCTTATATAATGCAATAAGAATGTAAATCTTTTAAGCAACTTTTATCTTTATTTTTATAATAAATAATTGAGTAAACAATTGAAAAAAAAAATTACTTAGAGCTTGCATCAATAGAAATGATATTGATGTGTATCGTTGATAATTTTGTTGATCAGTACACAGTTTAGAAAAACCATAATTTTGATTTAATAATTGAATGTCTAGAAATTATGAAAATTCAACCAAAACATAATTATGCAGAAGCATATTTCATGGCAGTGATGACAAAAAATTGTTAGCAAAAATCATGCAATGGGCATTTGTTTGAAACAGGACACATTTATGAAAAGACCATGTTTTTACTGAAAGCATTTAAACATAATTATGGAAAAGAATTAAGAGACAAGTAGTACGTAATTATTAATATATCTGTGTAACATCAAAAATTTTTCATCTTATTTCATCTTTTTCCACCGAATCAATGACAGCTCTTATATTACTTGAATCATTTAAAAATATAAACAAAATTTGAATACTGGAATATTACTAGCTATATTGTTTGTCGTTAAATCAAAATAAAACATTTTCTTTAAATGTTAGTTTCCTAAAGTAGATTTATATATAAAATTTGTATTTTAGAAATAATTTTGCTATTTAATAATGCAGTAGTGAAATATTTTAATGCAGTTACAATACTTTTTGCATCAAATTATTTTCAACTTATCTGTAAAAACATTGGCGCAAAAACTCATGTAAGTGTACTTACTGTAGTTTTTGCACCAACAAATTCTGAAGCTGCACTTACATTTTTTATTTTTATGCCAAAAAAGTCATTTTTTATCAAAAGTCAGCTTCTAAACTTCAGGGACTGGTGAAAGTTTGTATTTCTAACCAAATAATGACAAAAAGTGATTTTCTCAAAAAATGTCAGTTACATTACTTTTTGCTCCAAGGTGACGAATTAATTAGCCTTAATTAAAGTTTATCCAGGGACTGACAATAGAATTTGAGAATGCGTTTCACGGAACATGCAAACTTTCCCTAATGATAGTCGGTAATTGACGCAATTATCAGAGCCCGACAACAATTATTTTCGGTGTTTTTTTTTTAATTTTTTTAAAGGTGTTGAAAATTAAACGTATTGAAACAAAAAAGGATTATTATCACAATTTTGTAAACTATTTCAATTGATGTTTTTCAACTGCAACCAATTTTTAAATGCTCCTTTTTTCTCGCCATCTGGAGATGACAAAGATTGATATTCATACATTTTTACTTAATTCTTTACTGTACTGTAGCCAACATGGCGACGGATTAATCTCTAAAAAGTAAACATACGAAGAGGATTGCTGTTTCTTGGTTAAAATCCTAGCTTTAAAGTCATAAAATAACATATGCATTTTTCGACTTCAATATAATTTTAAAAAGTGCCGTACTACTAGCCATAACAGTGTGTCCTGGCTAGTCGTACGTGACTCACGTACGACTAGAACTTTTGGCTAGCCGTACGGCTAGCCACTTCGTATAAATTAAGCAACAAAAAAATCCCTGAAAAAAAAGCATTAATATTTTGGACAAGAACCATTACAAAAAACTTTGGACTACCATTTGCTGAAAAGGAAAAATTTAATATTTATCAAGGGGAAGACATTGACCACCGGTATCAATTTGTTACAAGAAACTTTATTTAAGTCGGTTTATAGCCTACCGTGACCCAAATTCGGCGTTCTCCTAAATTCGGCGATGTTTTGTTTTTCATCATTCACGCGAGATTTCAGAGGTGAAGGTCAATCATGTTTATGTCCCACGGTCTATTTTTACAACTCCAGTGATTTTCTGCGCTAAATATGGAGATACGGCTGGTAAACATTAAAAATTGTATATGACATGGAGAAAATTGTGTGTTTTACCTGATGCAATTTCAAGTTTATCTATACTTCCCTCTATTTGATTGATATTGTTGCTTAAAATAATTTGACAGTCGCCGTTTTTTATCTAATATTAAACTAACTATTTTTACTGCCGATCTAGGTCAACATACTACGTCACAATCCCGCGAAAATAAAAAAATTACTGCAACCAATCAGAATCGCCAAATTTAGGTGACGTTTTCAGATCGTAGTACTTAAGATTTTGAATTACAGTCAACCCGGCCCCAAGTTAACCCGGCCCCAAGTCAACCCGGCCTCAAAATTGGTCAACCCGGCCCCAAAATTGGTCAATCCGGCCCCACAGTATTTTTATTTGGTCAATGCGGCCCCAAAATTAGTCAGTGCGGCCCCAAAATCGGTCATTCCGGCCCCAAAATATCGTCAAGTGCCCTAGATTCGACCCTGCCCTTGATTCGTCACTATGTTTTATTACGTCACAGAATCTTTTTAGGAGTACCAAAAAGGATGAGAAAATCAATATTACTGTGTACATTTCATGTATCGGCAATTTTTATTTAGCAACAAGTTCTAGTCGGTAAATTAAGGATAAAATAAATAATAATCCAATTTTTTATAATCCTAACTGAATATAATCATAAATGTTGTTTTATTTCATTTTTTATCGATTTTTTATCAAAAGTTTTTAACTGTCTGCTTTGTTTACATTTTAATGAATGGAAAATTCCTCAGAAACACGCTACCGGAAGTGATATTTTAAGCAAGTGCGCGTTGCAGGTGCGTGGTGACGACTCAAGGACCATTCAAAATGGCGGATTATAAGGTCAATGACCTTTATTTACTACGATTTATCGGTCATTGAATCTTTTATAGAAAATTAATAATGGAATAATGTGAAAAAATTATAAATAAATTAACAAGTAAGACATTTTTATTTTGATTAATTTTCTTTTTAATCGTTTATATAACATTTGAAAGCTTAGGGTGTCGAATCATGGGCAGACAAGGATATGTTTTTTTTCAAACTATTTTTTTCTGAAAACTATTCAGGTCATTTTGTTGTATGATGGAATAAAATTATTAATTGAATATTATTAACTATAGAACAATAGTAAAAAAAAAAAACGCGAACTGGCATAAAAGTGTCGGTAAATTTAATTGCGCCGATTAAGACTTTAATACGCAATAGTGATAATGAATAATTATATAACATCAACAATTATATGTAACTCAACATATTTCAGATGTGATAATCAAACAGTTTAAAGCAATCAATGAACAAAAAAAGCTATAGCTGTGAAAACAAATCCTTTAAATTCGATGTAAATTAAAGATGGTTTCATAAGTGTTAATGCGATAATTAGGAAGAAATGCATAGAATTTCGAGTTAAAAGGTTTGTATAAATTAAGTTTACAACAATATTTTTTTCAGTTCATTTGAATGTTTTTATAATAAAAATTTATTGAATACGTTCATCAGTATAATTAATATTTGTTTCGTATTTTATTAACTTATTTTCAAAGAATATTTACTGTGTAAAAAAGTATTTCCATGATTTGTCAATAAAAAAGTTTAGTTTCGTAGAGAGGTTAAGGTTGAAGACAGACGTCACCTTATTTTCGCGACGGTAAAAACAGTAAACTATGCATGTGTTGCTTGTTTGTTAATATTGATAGTTTTGATATAAAATAAATAATAAAAGATATTATCGTTAAACTTTTGTTGTTGTTTTTGTTGTGAATTTTTATTTATTTCTTGATAAGTGTTTATATTTTAAAGCACAAAAAAAAATAAATAAAAAGGGGCCGGGTTGACCAGAAATAACATTGGTTTGGGGCCGGGTTGACCAATTTGAGGTTGAAGACAGACGTCACCTTATTTTCGCGACGGTAAAAACAGTAAACTATGCATGTGTTGCTTGTTTGTTAATATTGATAGTTTTGATATAAAATAAATAATAAAAGATATTATCGTTAAACTTTTGTTGTTGTTTTTGTTGTGAATTTTTATTTATTTCTTGATAAGTGTTTATATTTTAAAGCACAAAAAAATAAATAAAAAGGGGCCGGGTTGACCAGAAATAACATTGGTTTGGGGCCGGGTTGACCAATTTGGGGCCGGGCTGACTTGCGGCCGGGTTAACTTGGGGCCGGGTTGACTTGTACCGAAGATTTTACATCAGCCATATTTGTTTATATCTGGCAACCGCTGAACGATTACATTGTTAGAAATGAACTTAAAGTAACTTTTAAATATTTGTAGTAAAATTATATCAAGTATAATTATAGATTACTGTAGTTTATTGAAAATGCCATTGACATTTGTTCTTATATCGCCGAATTTAGATTACACCGGGATACAAGAAACTTTATTTTAAGTCGGTTTACATATTACAATAAACATTAGCTTATAATTATAAGCTAGTAAAAAGTACCCCTGAATTCATAAGAATTTGAGTTGCCAACAGATAGATCTAGTTAGACACATATTGCATATTATTATTAACTAGAAATTCAAATGTCAGAAATATTTCAATGAAAATGTTATTGATACCATAACTGGGGGTCGCATAACTGGTCCTGTGCTAGTCCAACTAATTGTACTTCGCGACGAGATATTGTGCTATTTTCGTGTCTGGGCAATATCTCGCCTCTACGTACAACCTAAAAAGTACCTTTTCTGTGGTGAAATTTGCGCCGGGATTTTGAGCGCAAGCTTTGAACCGTCTAAAATCGTATAAGAATTGAATTCATATTTGAATGAATTTGTTACGATATCTTTATATGTTCATATCTACATCAATTCCATGTTTTATTTGTGAAAATATTCTTTACATAATGATTTTTATAGAAAAATAAACACATGCACTATCTAAATAAAGACATCGCCGCTAATGTCACGTGACAAATACACTGTTGATAACTACACTGGTGTGTATGCGGTACTGCGTTACTGAGAAACGACGAAACACTCTTAGTAAAATATCAAGTTTAATGTAGCTTGGGATTCAGGCGTTGATATTTTTTGCTTATTTATAACATACGCGCTATTTCATACACGATTGTCATAGATAACGCACAACATCTCTGGTTTTGATAGTATCAATCGATTTGCCGAACAGAAGCACATAAAAAAATCGACAGACTGGAACCCAGGCTAAGTTTAATGTTGTATTTAAGACATTTATTTATGCAAAAATTAATAACTACGAAAGGATGAAAATATTATTTTATTTGAGCAGATGCACAACTTATTCGTTATTGTCAGAGCATTCTTAGAAATATCAGAATCATCATTATCTTTTTAGAAAAGCTACTCTGTAAATGAACTCCTCACTAAACCGTTCCTTGTTTATAAAAAATTATTTTGTTCATCTTTCCCAGTAAATATAGGACATGGGACCTGTTGGTATCTATAGATTTTTTTTCCACGATTATGATGAAAATAGGGATGTGTTAAGAGCAGAAATATGAGGTTTATATGTTTAAAGAGCAACGTACAATGTACGGACTCGGGACTCCTAGTGCTTTAGCGACTACGAGAAGACACCATTCTAAGGAATTTGTCAGTCTGTTATTTATAATCATATTGATTAACTATTAAACGATACTTTCAATGTTCAAAATAATTTTTATCAATAATAAAACGAATAAATGTCAAACGCGATGCCTCGACATTATACATGAACATTCCATGTAAATTTCTCTTTTTTTTCATTTCTTATCCACGCATGTCCATAATTCTTGATAGTTTACTCCAAAAATCTTTCTAAAGATGTTGATAGAAAGAAAAAAAAAACACACACACACACGTAGGTATGAAAATTGTTTTAAAATGATCGTGGTAGCAGGGAAAAAATACTCGGAAATTTATTTCATGAAACAGGTGCCCGCTTCATTTTTTTGTTGTTATTTTTTGTTTTGCAAAAGACTTTCATAATGTTGGTATGCAGTAACGATTTATTCCATACATCTCATTTTTATGCTGTCTAAGAAATTATTTTCTTTATAAAATACATGCATGGCGAAGTGCGATTTGAAGAATCAATTGCAACGCGGTTATTTTACAATGTTTATACTGAACAAAACGCTGCGTCGCTAATTTCTTTCATAGGCACTTGGGTGTGGAGCTCAAAACGCCTTTAATATGCAAATAAAATGTATATTTATCAATCCCAGCACATGTACTGATCATATATATATCAAAAACACTTAATATAAGCCGTTTTGAAAAAAAATCATATTTCAACGTCTATAATAATACACAAGATAAAAATCTTCGCCGGAAAAAATCCGCACAACTACCGTCAAAAACACAATGTACTTTATTCCGTTTCCAATATTTTCACATAATCCTTTGGCCCATCCACACAGAAGATATAATTCTTCACCATGATTAAACTTCAACGTCAATATAAACAATGCAACAGGCAAAATAAACACCAAGATTATCGCCGTTTTACTCCATTTACAAACTCTTTCGACAAATTCAAACGTGGCTCACCAAATATACATTCTATTTGGATTTTAAATGCGTTTTGTGCTCCACACCCCAAGTGTCTGTGATTACTTTGGTTCTTGTCCAATCTTATAAGATTTAAGGGTTATGCAACACGTTTGCTCATTTTAAACAATAATAGATACAGATTGTTACTGCCCAAATATAAAAGGTGTTGCTTTTGAAAACGAACTTATAAAATCGGTAAGAAATCACGGCGCCTCTTCAGTTCTTTTTTTTTTCAATATTTCTTGAGTTTTTTGACATAGAACTAAAATTAAGATTTTAACTTTCTTGTAAATTTAGATTGAAAACCAGAAAATAGTTCCTAAAAAATAAATGTCAAACTCAAAACTTAAAAAGTTGGATATATTGCGTTAATTCAGAGCGTATGGTAAGCCGGGAAAATGTACTGAGGAAACTCGGGACCATAACACATTTAAATTCTTATCACCGTTTAAACATTTTTCATAAATGTATTCTAGAAAGAAATTTAAGCATAAGATTATCGTCTTTAAAATAAATCATCAAGTATATAAACTGAAAAATAAATACATGTAGATCTAATTACAATCTAAAAATAACTTTTCTTTACAATTTGGACCGTGTCAGCATGGAAACTTGTTTAACTGATTCTGGAAAGGAATCACGGCTCAAATTTAAATACTTACCTTTAAATCAAATTTATTTATTAAAAACTTAATCTTATAAATTTTAAGTTGACACAAAGAATTTAAGTAAGGTAGAAACAGGACCGCGCATCAATTATTACGTAATAGTGTCAACATTTCCGAAGTGAATATTGGCCAGCGTACCGGTGTCGGCGTTCAGGAATAGTTGACACATTTCAAAAATAAATATTATTATGTGGAATATATTTTCTATACCGGGACAATAACTTCTCTGGAACATCGCTTAAACAACACCCAAATATCCAGGACATTACGGCATGCTATGATAACAGTCTTTTATTACACGGATAAATGGTACATGTACACAGGTTCTTTCAGATACAGACAAACGAAAAATGGGCGATCGAAGTAACGAGTTTTACTTTTCTGAAAACTGTTGAGGAATGAAAAATTAGTGCATGAATTTACAATTTAATTCAAGAAACTTTCATAGCGTAATGCACGTTTGAAAAACAAACCTTTCCTAGGCAAGGAGTTGCTGTTTGTAGTATGCAGCAAGTTGTGACTAACATAATTATACTAACATGGATAACAGACTTCCCGAAAGTTGAAAAAAACTGTCAGACATTCGGTCTGACAAACCATGAAAATCCGTCGGACCGAAACGAAATCTGTCGGACCAAATAAAATTGATCAAAATCAAAGAATAACTTGTGTTTGTATTTCTAAGACACTTTTTGTTTTTATTTTTTTCGCCGTAAAAATCGGCACATTCCTTACAGCGCATTTTCATCTCCTCCCTATCATACACCACCAATTCACTGTCTTGCTTCTATTTTTCATTAAATTTTGTCTCAGGTCTATTCTTTTTATCCTTTTACTGCTGTTCTGCCTTTTCCTCTGACGTAGATTTTTTATATTTCCAAGGTTTGGCACCTTTAGCGACGCCATTTTGTATACATGCGGCTTGGATAAAAGCCGGACAGTCGGACCGATCCGGAATAAAAACTCGTCGGACCTGATCAAAATTTATCGGACATGTCCGTCGGACCGACGTATTTCGGGAAGTCTGGGATAATACAACAGAGTGGTAACAATATAAATTTTAATGAAATGAAATATTTGTTTATCCTTTAATAAACATTTTTGTAAAAAAGAGGACTAAACTAAAAGTTTCTCCGCATCATTTTAAAGATTTCAATCAATTAGAAAAAATATTTGATTATTTCCTGGCGATTTATTTTAATGTAGCAATAAATATAATTAATAATAACAACATTAAGAATAATTTGTTTAGTTTTTCATATTTTTTTTAGCCACGCAAAAAAAAAATAATATGAAAATTACAGGATTCACGCACGGTACCGAACAATATCGATTTTTAGCGTACATGTTACATTACTGTAGCAACATCACAATATGGCGGCGTTGGTACACAAATGAGACGGTGAAATGAAACTAACGTGGTTTACTTTCTTTTAAGTTGATAGTCTGGCACTTTTTGTGCTGTTAATTCCTTAAAATTGTATTGCTGAATAAATTCTTAGTTTAAATTGTCTGTATTTTCACATTTACATCGAAATCCACGTTTCACCACAGAAAGGTCTCCTTTTGGTTTTGACGTTAAAGCGAGATTCTGCCCTAGAACGAAAATATCTCAGAATCAAGCTTTGGCACGTCAATATATTTTGACTAGTCCTGTGCCAGAACTCAGATGACAAATGTGTGTATTTTAATTTACATAAAGAAATGATCTTACGCCCATTCAATTACAAGGAAACAGGAGGCAGATGGCATGTTTTTACAAATCTCTCCACATATATATCATTACCTTTTTATTAATCATTTGACATTTTATTTTCAAAATCTGTAGTGGCTAAGTCGTATTCCGCGCTGGTATCCGCAGTTTAAAATTAAACCAATCAGATTATTCGACACAACTGGAGTCGTTTGTAACAAGCGCAAAGAGTTTGAAGTAGCAACAAGAAGTATCTTTTAAAAAAGATACTCGGCATAGCATGCAAAATTATATTATTTCTAAGTTTTCGATACAAAAAAGTGCTTGAATAACAATGACATAATAATTATTTCTTGTACAGTAGCTATGAAAATTCCCATTTTGTAAACATTGAAATTAAATTATATGTAGCATATTTATATTGATGATGTTTCAAAGTAGGACAGCTTCTATTTTAGGCATTGCTCTTGTTTTACGTTTATAAGTTTTGTAATAATTTACAAATTAACTAAAAAGTTAAAGAATTATCCTTATTATTGTACATTGTTTTAGAACTTTCCTTTACATTTTGTTTTATATTGGTAAAACTTTTTTGTTCTTTGTATATCTTTTATTGTTTTGGATTATATCGATTATACCACTGTCATGATAAAATACAAACATTGATTTATAACGCAATATAGGAACATCCCGTTTGAAAAGGTACGCCCATGCTATAGACAAAGTACGCCGACTTCCATTTAACATTCTTATTAAGCGTAATGGAAACATTAAGTTGAATAGGGCTCGAAATACGAATTTTACCGCTTAGTAAGGCCGATTCCTTAAAATGCGGACAGGAACAATATCATACTAAGATGTTGATTCTCAACATAGGCGGAAAACAGCACAAGTAGGAAAATCAGCAGGATACAAATAACTGTTTTTTTTTGTTTGTTTGTTTCATTTTACGCCTTTTCTCAACAGCATTTCAGTCATATAGGCGGGTAGTTTCCTAACCATCGTTCCTGGATTGTCACAACAGTTCTACACTACCTTCATCCGTGCTAAACTACCAAAGCATCTCCCGGGGGTCGAACCCACGCCAGAGAGGTAACTGGATTAGAAGTCATCGACTCTAACCCCTCGACCACGGAGGCGGAACACATAACTGATTTGATATCTCTTTTTTTTATTTAGAAATGAAGTTTGTCAGTTTAAATGTCGTATCACACCTAATGTTAAAAATATTCTTTAAATTACAAAATCTTTTTGAAATACAATAGTAATAAGGCTGTTTGAATTTATTTAAAATATTTCAACAGGAAATGAGTATGACTGGCAGAGTGAAAATCTGACGAAATATCAATGGTATCTTAAATTTAGGATATCAAATCAGTTACAGATTTTGTAATTTAAAGAATATTTTCAACATTAGGTGTGATACGACATCTAAACTGACAAACTTCATTTCTAAATAAAAAAAGAATATCTGTTTGACTTTAAAGATTTCATTAAATGATCATGCAATGACTTTTACTGGCTTTATATTCTAAAACCAGAACACAATTATTATAAAAAAAATGCGCTTTATAAAAATGATAGTTGCTACATATGTAAAATACTCTTACTGATTGGACATATAGCAATTTCTTTATTTTAAACTTGTAAGAATACTTGATACTTAAAGATTTAAAATAAATCCCTAAAAGAATAGAAAATGTACATCAATACAATCAATACAACACCTATATTCAAATGTCTTTAGAAAGGCCATTTTTACCTAAAGATTTGCCAAACACCTGTTATTAATTTATTGACCTAGATGGTCACTCGATAAATGTATTTACCATAAAGTAAGCTATTTAGTATAACTTTCCGCCTAAGATTCATTTACAGCATTTAAGTTGCATAGGTTATTTCTGAGTTTTGTTTACGACAAAATTTTTAGCAATGCTTGCTAATCAATGACAGTAATTACTTATAAAAATTCTCTGTTGCTGAAAAGCCAATTCACAGTTATGCATTGCTTTCAGAACGGCCTGAATCTCACGACTCAATAACTCTTTCAATCAAAATTTTCATGTAGCATTTTTTAATTTCAGGTCAGAAATTACGTTTAAGTTTAGACGTATAGGAAGCAGGTTACTTAATCAGAAAATCGACACCCGACGGAGATACATTAATATTAGACATCCATGCTTTATAAATCTGTTTTAAAAGCAGGTGTCTTGATTTTGTCTACAGTTCATTGCTCTGAGTTTCCGAAAAAAAAAAAAAAACAAGCACAAATGACATATCATGTCGAACACTGTTTCTCATTGTATTATCACACTTTTGATGTCATTTAAATGTAATAATTTACAGTGTAAGACAGTAGCAATATACAACATTGATATACATCATTGATGATTACCTTTCGGGTTAAAATAAAAATCAACAGCGGAATACAGAAAATGTTTAAGCTGCACGCCTCCAGATGAGCCAAAATATTTCAAGAAATTCAATCTTTAGAAAAAATGTATTAAGACCTTATGAAAAGTAAAAAGATTCAATATTTAATTAATTATTTACATGTTATGTGCGATTAATGACTGATTTTGCAATATCAATCACTATAATTCTACTGCATTACTAACGCAGTAATATTATTTATATATATTTTTGACATCTTTTTGTTAATTGACGTGGATTGTAAGTGCCGTTTGCAATGTGTTAATAACTTTCTTTGTTCACTTCACAGTATTTTACTTTTAGATAAATTTCAAAATTTTCATGAAAGTTAGCATGAATCGGGAGATATTTTGTTTACATAATGGATATAATAAAACAATTTCGGTCATTCTCCTTATTTGGTGATAATTTTTAAACAGCTCTTACTTAATCTCAAGAAAATGCACAACAGAACCCCTAAAAACGACCAAAACGGCAAATTGAAAACGTTGTAGGGTCGTGTTGGGGTTGCGTTCATTGAACGCCACCTTTCCTTGTTGATCTTGTTTTCCATTTTTACATTGAAGGCATTGAACATAAAGCCATGGCCATCCGTTGAGTTATAGGTTATAGGTTATTTACAGCAGCAACTTAAAACCATTTTAAATTCTCTTTTCTTTGGACTGTATACCATATATATTTATTCGATTTTAACTTAATACCATTACATAACACTAGTACGTGAGAAAAATAAATATTTATGTCTAGAATTGGAACACTGTTGAAGAGAGCAGATTGAGAACTTTTTTAACTTGAAAGCCTGAATGTAAATTTTTCAGTGATTACTTACCTGTGCCCCCGTGTTGCTTAGTCGTGTGGGTGTCGCGTTCATTGAATGCTACAATTCCTTGTTGATCCTGTTTTTCATACCTGTGTTCTGGAGATAAGGTGGGTGGTACTGGTTATTCGATGATTTATGAGATAGTGAATTAAAGCCTTTGTAAATTGTCTCGGAAATACAGTATTTCGTTTTGAAAATATATAGAGCTACTTTCTTTAGTATTTTAAACACATGAACGAAAAATATCACAGTTACGGGCATTTCAATTAAGTTAGTATTTCGGTTATAATGATTTTACCGTAATCAAACGTTAAAGGTCCCCTAAGAAATTTTCCTTTGAATTTAAAACTAAGTGTAAGCACTAAAAAACTAAAGAGGTACATCAGATTGCTTGCAAAATCTTTATCGACAGGATTACTAGGTCCACAAAACATGATTTTTCACAGTCATGATCATATGAATAGTGTTATGCATATAGGCTTTATTTTAAATGTGTTTAGTATCTATATACTGAATAGCTCAATATGTAGAGCTCAGAACTGATAATCTCGATGTCGTGGGTCCGATACCAACTCATGCCACTATAATTTTTAATAATCTTGTTTATTTGATGTTTATATAATTTTTCATTTCCATTCATCTTCTTTCAAGAAAGTTTTTTTCATGTTCATTCTGGAATATTCTTTCACTAAGTAGTTTAGTATTCTAGATTGTTCATTGATAGTATATATATGAGGCATGGTTGTACTTCGAGGTTTGTGCTAATTTGTGATATTGTGTGATGTTGATATACTGATTGTGTGCTATTATACAGTTAACTTAGTAATATATTAGTTTGGATTCAGTGATTCTATGTGGGAGGTGCTTTTGGACATATTGTGATATTCTGCTATGTACATTGGACATTGATTAAATTTGAGTTGTTGACAATTAAATTTGAACTGTGAGTTTAACTTCATGAGATATTAAATTTGAATCATGGATAATTGTGAAAAACTTTACTTTCATATTTTTTGTATTATTGTAAATAAAACCGTTTTTCTTTAATTATTTTTTTTTTCTTTAATTAAAATTTGTTGCTGCGTTATCTTCTCTGTTGCGTTTAACTCGTAACAATAGACTGTCATTTTCTTCCTTTATCATCGAAAGATAATATGGACTTTCGTTTTATAAGTACATATGTAATGGACAGCTTGTTCTTCAGCACTTTGATCTTATCTGTAGTACAACTAAACCCTATCATTTTCCCCGAAAAATCATTTAATTCTAAACAAGTTTCTAATGGTATCATAAACATTTGATAACATACATCATGACAGAAGTACACTAGAATTTGATGTAATGTTCCGAAATGAGTGTGTTTGGAATGTACGACACTATCAAGATAGTCCACGCAACGTGACTCATTGTACTCAGATACCCGTATGTGCCAGAAACAATTTTGCAAAGTGGGGCATCTAATGTTCTTTCTCCGCCAGTAAAGCTAATTAATGACCTACACTGTTTTTGTTCGAAGTAAGAAAATCAAATCAAATGAGACATGCTTTTAAATTCATCAATTCTTACAGGATGTCATTAACTGTATTTGATTTAAATACGTAATAAATACTTTTATCAGTGTGATTATATTGTGCTAGTTATAGTATAACTTTTTATCACTGATGCATTATGTTCGTCTACATCCAATTCTTCAAAATATCGAAATTGAAACTTTCCAATATACATCAAAACAAACTTGTTTTAATTTCTTACACTGAATTAACTGACATTTTTACTTTTGGATGAATATAGGTATGAATAAACTTTTAAAAAATTCAAAGAAAATACATGTATACAATATATATGATATCTCTCCGTTCTGTGAGAAAATGTCCGTTTCACTGGCGTTTAATTTTTCAGGACATCAAAATCGCCACTTTGAATGTCTTTTATACAATTTTTAATCGTTATACTCCAATTACATAAACACGATAGGTTTGAGTGTTGAGAAAAATCAACAGACATTTTGCTTATTCCGTTGCCCCAAAAATCTCCGTTGCGTATTTTAGTTATACCCGATGGGTCGCACTAAAATGCTTTCGCGTTAGCTGAAGATAGCTGCTGACCAGTTAAATGAAGAAGGATTATCGGAAACTGTTGACCACATAGATAAAATAGAAATTGTTCGAGTATTATGCAAATACATGGCAATCGACTATGAAAAGGTGTCTAAATTAAGGACTTACAAAACATTTAAGACCCAATTTTCATGTGAAAGCTATTTGTTAGTCAATCTTAAAAGAAATGGACGCTCAATTTATGCACAGTTTCGGTGCGGTATTCTGCCAACCGGAAGGTATGTAGGAGAAGAGCCAAAACAAAGACATTGTACTTTATGCCAATCAGGATTAACTGAAGATGAAACTCATTTCTTAATTGTGTGTCCGGTATATAATGATGTAAGATCAATGACATTCAATAACATTATTATAAATGATGTATATAACGACATGACAAATAAAGAAAAAAATAGTATTTCTTATTACAAATCACCAGGACAAAATAATAAAATTTCTTATTAAAGCATATGTGTTAATGAGAAATTTACTGTATAATAGGTATTTGATTTTTAACGTGCCAATAGTGAAACATGATGATTTATTGACTGTCCATTTTCTGAAATGTGATACTGTAATTTACAGATCGAGCAACAACTTTGATCTCATTTAAATGTTCAATTTTAAAAGCTATGTATTGATCACAGTTAGTATATTTGTAAATATGTAATAAGGTGACTTATAGGTCCATTAAGGTCCAATGGGTGTCTTTGTATGTATTCTTATCATGTATGAAATTGATATCTGCACAATTTCATTATAATAAATAATTTACTTGCTTGCTTGCTTACTTACTTGCTTTTACTTTTACTCTCACTTTCACTTCACTTCACTTCACTTCACTTCACTTACTTACTTACCTACCTACTTACTTACTTAGATAAAGAAGGAAAATCGGTGAAGGTGTGAAGTTGCCGTGGGGTTAATTCAGACGGTTGTAAGACAGGGGAAATTTATTTAATTTTTATTAATTGTTTGTTGTTATTTTTATTATTATTTTCTTTTTATAGTGTATTGAAAAAGTCTAAATAGATCTAGATCTAATATGGAAAACTTGTATAGAGTAATATTTTTATCAAGATAGGGGGAATGCTAAAAGGACTATATATGTAACATGCACGGACATTTTAATAAATTGTGTAAAACTTATACACTGAGTCAAACAGATTTCAGGTGAAAATGATGTTATAATGACAAAAATATTTAAACAATTACTCATACAAAAGAGACGCAAATTGCAAATTTTATTCATAGATCGTATAATATATGTACAAAGATAGAATATTGTAACAGAAAATGATGATAATGATTATGTAAAATTGAGCAGTATACTTATGCATGATAATAAAAATAATAAAAAAGTATAAATAAGAAATTCACGGCAAGATATTATTTTCTCTCTATATCTAACTGGTCAGCATTTTCACTATATATATAACTGGTCATCAGACTCTATTATATGTTTACGGCTTAAAATTATCAATTAGAATTAATATTTAATTAGTCAGCAGTTTTTATTAATTCAATTGTACCATAATTTTATACCAGGGGCGGATACAGAACATGGTTTTCTGGGGGTGGGGGGGGGGGGGGGGGGGGGGTGGGGGGGTGACATATGGTTTGAACATTTTACAAAAAATAATGCAACATTCGAGAATTGTGCCAGCATCTTGTTCATGTGACAAAAATGTACTTGATGTGTTTTATAGCTCATCTTATGACTGGCAATGTACTTTGCTTATATATGTGTATACTAATGTTTGTTTTTAAATATTTAGAGGATATGGAATTTAGAAAATATTTGTAATTGGGGTGGGCCTGTAGGGGTGTCCCCTCCGATAGACTGAGAAAATTTTGAAATATTAGGATGAAAATGGTGTTATTTTCTTGACTTTCCAGTGCTGTTTATGGTACCTTTGGATGGTTTTACATCACACAGTATTTTGTATACGTTAGTGTTTGTAGGGTCTTTCAAATAGCATTTCCTGGTGTTTAGTAGTGAGCATTTACAAAATAACAGCACACTTACCAATGTATACGCGACCGTTGATAAAATAAATACAAACATTCAATCAATTTACTCATATGAATAAAACACGATTTTCCTAAATAAATTGTTATTAAAATACTGCCTTTCTATTGTACAAAAAATAAAATAATTTCAAACTTTAATATTCAATAAAAATTCTTTCCATCAATGAATACATTTTTAATTATGATTAAAGAGATTAGTACAGTTTAAGTTTTGTTTAAAAAATATAACTGCAAAAGTTATTAAAAGCAAATGATCAGTAATTTCATCCTAATAAAATTTTAGTACAACTAGTTATTTAAACGTGATTCCTTTAATATTATCACAGATATAGCTCCGTGATATTATCTTTTTTTAAAACTCGCCACCTTTTTTAATTTACAAATCATAATTTTCAGTTTCTTAATTATAGGGCTTTCCCAAAGAAAACAATGTTTGTGTACTGTGTAAAACATCTATTTGCCACTATTTGTGACTATTAATTTCATTTATTTCTTTGGAAAATAATAAACCAATCAATTATGCACTGAAGTCATTCAAGCTTGTTGATAGATAAAGATCTCTGCCAAGTCCCCATGCAAGAGATTAACATTTGGATGACAACAATAAATGTTTTGCAGCCAAAAAAGTATGAAACTGACAATATATTCCAGCCCAGCTGGTAAACGTATATTTGGGCAGAGCTGTGGGGGCTGCAGCCCTGAAGCCCGGATCTGAACCCGCCACTGTATACACTATTAACATTGCAGACATTGAAAAAAAAGAGAAACAATTTCAAGACAAATATCATTTTTCTCTATATATCTGGTCACATCTTCACTATATATCTAACTGGTCAGCAATTTTACTATATGTTTAACTGGTCAGCATTTTCCCTTCTTTATCTAACTAGTCAGCAGTTTCCTATACTGGCATGCGAGCAGTTCCCGTACAGAAGCAGTACCCGTATTTTTCATTTAAACGCTTGATTTTTACTTGCATTCTTCAAAAATTCATTTCAAATCAAGCAGATACAAAAACAAGACAAAATCTAAGTGTAAGTTCGGCAGTACGTTACAAATCATTTTGACCAATATTACTATATAAAATAATTTTATGGCTTTGATGCGTAAAATATCATGCATACAAGCATGCTATTGCATGTAAATGCGTTGGGGTAACAGTACCGGGTAATATATAGATACCCGCGTTTAGTCTACGCTCTATTTCCTGAATTACATCTATTTATCTCTTAGATAATGGTCTGTTCAACAATTGTAAATGAAAAATAGGTCCGATATAATAAAATTGTATAATTATAATGGGTTAGATTTTATGTACGGGAACTACTTCTCTTCTAGCCTAATTAATTTGGCGTGAACGGTTTGGCCCATTTTACAGACTTTTTTTTTCTTACTGTCAAAAGGAAAAAGACAGCGCCCGTCCAAAATTATCTCGGTGTCTCTTTGACAAGTCTAATTAGTTGGACTACTTCTCTTCATACAAAATAATGGATAATTTCGGTACCCCATTTGAGGCCTCATAAGTAAGGGTTATTCTATGTTAAGAACATGATGGAATTTCCATGATTTGTGTGACGAGCCGAATATTGATGTGTAAAATTCAAATTTTGGTGGGTGAGCGTAATAAAAGATAATGTTAAGGTAACTATGATTTTTGTACGGGAACTGCTCGCATGCCAGAATATTCTATGTCGCTAGCTATTTCGTCAGCAGTTTAGTATCGCCCATACCCGATGTATTGTGGGTAACTGGAAAAACCAACTTTCATTATTGTATCAAAAGGTAATGTGAAAAATGCATTTTCTAGCGTAATTCTTGTTAAAGGGTTGGCTAAAATGTAAGTTACCGTTATTTTAGTTTGTGTGGAAATTTGTTTACATTTTTTGGTCTTGTCAGCTAAATATAGAATATATAAATTGTATACTGTATATATCCCTAGTTTCGGTTTCTAGTACATCTACATCTACATCATACTGCTTAACAATCAATTCTGATTATGACTAGCAGGCGCGTTGTCAGGGAACTGTTAATAAAAGAATTTATTTATATGCAAATTAAAAAGTTAAAAGAATAAAAGTTCTACAAGACTATTAATTTAAAAGACATAGGGCCACCCTTAAAAAATTGTTTGTTTGCAGTAACGCGACCGACTCACGAAATTTGCCCCTACCCAAACTATTTTTTAGGGTCTGGCAAATCAAAATTTTTTTCGCGAAAACCCCAGAGTGTTTTTGTTTTTGCTGTACATGTAGTTTTTTTTTTTGCAATCATTTATTAATTCAACATGGCAGCGCCCATGGAAAGCTGTCTAACAAAGACATTACAAATGCTATATTGGGTATTAGTGATCTTGTTTTGCTGTTTAGTCTATGGTAGTATATGTAGAGTTCATGCCAAAAAAAAAAAAAAAAATAAAATAAAAAAAATCGACCTACCTACCCACACTGAAAATTCTGAGTAGCGTTACTGCAAACAAACAATTTTTTAAGGATGGCCTAGTGTGCAGTTTTGAGTCAAGCCTCTCAGTAAAGATGTTTAAACTGGGGCTAGACTGAACATTTAGGGGAAGGCTATTCCAAAGACGTATGCTCCTAGGAAAGAAAGAATTTTGATGATATTGTGTCCTCGAGTAGGGTATCAGGTAGTTCAGATTTCTTGTTTGAGTAAGGTGTTGGTGGTCAACAAAAACAATGTTGTTTTGGATTTTATACAAGTAGGTTACAGCACTGATGTTTCGACGCTGTTCAAGGGTTTGCCAATTAAGATCATTTATCATTTTTGAGACACTACTTGTATAGTCATAATCATTAAAAATGTATCTAGCAGCTGATCTTTGTACTTGCTCTATCTTATAAATTAAGTATTTCTGCCAAGGATGCCAAACTATGGAGCAATATTCAACCTGAGGTCTAACATAGGTCTTATATGCAGTTTCTTTTATCTTTTTATTTGAAGTTTTAACATTTCTTCTAATGAATCTGAGGGAGTTATTTGCTTTAGATGTGATGTTGTTTATATGTTTGGTCCATGAAAGGTCTTGACTAATAGTGACTCCTAAGTATTTCGCTTCTTGAGTTGAGTTTAGTTGGATGTTATGGAGGGTATAAGGAAATATTACAGGGTTTCTTTTTCTTGTTATCCTGAGAACTTCACATTTGTCTGGGCTGAACTCCATGGACCAGTCTTTTTCCCATTTTTCTAAAGCATGAAGGTCATCTTGGAGGGTTTGGGCATCTTGTTTAGATCTGATGGTTAGGTAGACAACAGTATCATCTGCAAAGAGTCTAACCTTACCTTTGACACTATCTGGGAGGTCATTTAAGAAAGGAAAAGGCAGGGACCTAATACCGAGCCTTGGGGGACACCTGAGAGAACTGGTAGTATTCCTGATTTTTGACCTTCAACTACAACTTGCTGGGAGTGTGACTTAAGGAAGGAATGGACCCAATTTGTAACCTCATAACTTATACCCAATCTTTCTAGTTTACTCACAAGTTTGTGATGGTCCACCTTATCAAATGCCTTACTGAAATCCATGACTATGACATCAGTTTGTTGGCCACTTTCAAGATTGTCATGAATTTCCTGGGAGAAGCTTACTAGCTGGGACTCACAACTCCGTTTTGACCTGAAGCCATGTTGATAGGGGCTAAGGATGTTGTGTTTATCATAAAAGGACATAATATTGGACACTAAGATGTGCTCCATCAATTTGGACGCTATGCATGTGAGGGAAATTGGTATTTCTGTATATGCTGGCAAAGTAGATCAAGTGAACATTTAGATGGATCAATAATATATTGGTTATAGGTAAGGTGGTTCGGCAATCTCCTGGATTAGACCCCTATGTATTTTTATGCCACCGCAGCATTTGCGATGCGGTGGCATATAGCGATTCACCTGTGTGTAAGTGTGTGTGTGTGTGTGTGTGTGTTTGTGTGTGTGTTATAAGGATTATATAGTGAACTTAAAAAATCTTCTTGTGAAAAACCACTAGTCCAATTTCAACCAAACTTGGCAGGATTGTTCCTTGGGTGAAGGGCTTCCAAAGTTGTTCAAAGAATTTCATTCCATGCAGAAATCTGGTTGCCATGGCAACCAAAAGGAATAATAAGAATAAATTTAAAAAATCTTCTTGTAAAGACCCAAAAGGCCTAGAGCTTAGATATTTTGCATAAGGCATTGTCTGGTAGACCTCTAACAAGATTGTTCAAATTATAGCCCTGGGGTCAAAATTGGCCCCGCCCCGGGGGTCATTGATTTTCACTATCTACATATAGTAAAAAATTAAAATACCTTCTTGTAAAAACCCAAAAGGCCTAGAGCTTAGATATTTTGCAAAAGGCATCATCTGGTAGACCCTTACCAAGATTGTTCAAATTATAGCCCTTGGGTCAAAATCGGCCCCGCCCCGGGGTCATTGATTTTCGCTATATGTACATATAGTAAAAACTTAAAACACCTTCTTGTAAAGACCCAAAAGGCTAAGAGCTTAGATATTTTGCATAAGGCATTGTCTTGTAGACCTCTACCCAGATTGTTCAAATTATAGCCCTGGGGTCAAAATCCGCCCGCCCCAGGGGTCATTGGTTTTCCTTATATGTATATAGGAAAAACTTTTAAAAAATTCTTCTAGCAATTGACAAATGCTAAAGGTTAGATATTTTGCATGAAACATTGTGTTGTAAAACTCTAGCAAGATTGTTCAAATTATAGCCCTGGGGTCAAAATTGCCCCCGCCCTGGGGGTCATTGATTTCAATATATATATACATATAGTAAAAAATAAAAAAATCTTATTGTCTGAAGGTACAAGGCTTAGAGCTTTAATATTTGTAAAAGTATATCATCTAAAGGTACTCTACCAAAGTTGTTCAAATTTGGCCTCTTGTGTCAAAATTAGCCCCGCTCCTGGGAGCCATAGGTTTATCCTATATGTATATAGTTAAAACTTAAAAAATCATCTTCTCTAAATTTACAAAGGATAAAGTTAAGATATTTTGCGTAAAACATTGTGTAGTGAACCTCTAGCAAGATTGTTCAAATTATAGCCCTGGGGTCAAAATTGGTTCCGCCCCGGGGGTCATTGATTTTCATTATGTACATATAGTGAAAAAAAATTTTTTATCTGAAGGTTCAAGGCATAGAGCTTTGATGTTTGATATATAATATCATCTATAGGTCCTCTACCAAAGTTGTTCAAATGTCAAAAATTGGCCCTGCCCGGGGGCAGTGATTCTCATTATGTACACGTAGTAAAAACAGAAAATAAAACAAATGTTTTCTGAATGGGAGAAAGCTATAGCTTAGATATTTGACTTAAAATGTTGTTTGGTGGACCTGTATCAAGATTGTTATTAAACCCTTGGGTCAAAATTATGCATTGCCCAAGGGGACAGTGACCTACTTTCTTGTCCTTTGATGTACAGCAATGACATTTTGACCATGTGCACAGTTTTAGTTGTAAAATTGAACTTTGACCTAGATTTTGATGATGTGACCTACTTTCTTGTCCTTTGATGTACAGCTATAAAATTTGAACCATGTGGTGGCATAGCATTTTTCTCAAATGCAATCTTGTTCAGAAGTAAAACCTGTATGTAATACACGAAGGACCTTAAATATATATACTCCTGGGATTCCATTGGTTAGCATGGTTCTATTTCGTACATTTGTAAGAATGTTAGGGACTAACCAGAAAAGAAAACCTTGAATCTTTCAACACAGTACCATGTACACAACAAGTTTAATGATAACTTCTATTTGTGGTTATTTTTAGCTCACCTGTCACAAAGTGACAGGGTGAGCTTTTGTGATCGCTTTTCGTCCGGCGTCCGTCCGGCGTCCGTCCATCCGTAAACTTTTACTTTAAATGACATCTCCTCATAAACCACTAAGCCAATTTCATCCAAACTTCACAGGAATGTTACTTTGGTGGTCACCTTTAAAAATTGTTCAAAGAATTTAATTCCATGCAGAACTCTGGTTGCCATGGCAACTGAAAGAAAAAACTTTAAATATCTTCTTTTAAAAAACCATAAGAGCTAGAGCTTAGATATTTGGCATGAAACATCTTCTAATGAGTGTCTACCAAGTTTGTTCAAATAAATGCCCTGGGGTCAAAATTGGCTCCGCCCCGGGGTATCATTGATTTTCCCTATATGCATATAGTAAAAACTTAAAAAATCTTCTTTTAAAGAACCCAAAGAGCTAGAGCTAAGATATTTAGCATGAAACATGTTCTAATGGGTGTCTACCAAGTTTGTTCAAATAAAAGCCCTGGGGTCAAAATATGCCCCGCCCCGGGGGGTCATTGATTTTCCCTATATGCATATAGTAAAACTTTAAAAAATCTTCTTTTAAAGAACTCAAAGAGCTATGGCTAAGATATTGAGCATCAAACATGTTCTAATAGGTGTCTACCAAGTTTGTTCAAATAAAAGCCCTGGGGTCAAAATTGGCCCGCCCCGGGGGTCATTGATTTTCCCTATATGCATATAGTAAAAACTTAAAAAATCTTCTTTTAAAGAACTCAAAGAGCTATGGCTGAGATATTTGGCATCAAACATGTTCTAATAGGTGTCTACCAAGTTTGTTCAAATAAAAGCCCTGGGGTCAAAATTGGCACCGCCCGGGGGGTCATTGATTTTCCTTATATGTGTATAGCAAAAACTTAAAAAATCTTCTTTGAAAAAACCCAAATAGCTAGAGTTAAGATATTAAGCATGAAACATCTTTTAGTGAGTGTCTACAAAGTTTGTTCAAATAAAAGACCTGGGGTCAAAATTGGCCCCGCCCCGGGGGTCATTGATTTTCCTTATATGTGTATAGCAAAAACTTAAAAAATCTTCTTTGAAAAAACCCAAATAGCTAGAGTTAAGATATTAAGCATGAAACATCTTTTAGTGAGTGTCTACAAAGTTTGTTCAAATAAAAGACCTGGGGTCAAAATTGGCCCCGCCCCGGGGGTCATTGATTTTCTTTATATGTGTATAGCAAAATCTTAAAATCTTCTTTGAAAAACCCAAATAGCTAGAGTTTAGATATTAAGCATGAAACATCTTCTAGTAAGTGTCTACAAAGTTTGTTCAAATAAAAGCCCTGTGGTCAAAACTGGCCCGGCCCCAGGGGTGTCATTGTTTTTAACTATATGTGTATAGTGTAACTTAAAAAAAATCTTCTTTTAAAGAGCCCAATGAGCTAGAGCTTAGATGTTTAGCATGAAACATCTTCTTATAGGTGTCTACCAAGTTTGTGCAAATAAAAGCCCTTGGGTTAAATTGGCCCTGCAATGTTGGAGGGGGGGGGGTTGGGGGGGGGGCCTATATACAGGTGAGCGACCTCAGGGCCATCATGGCCCTCTTGTTGTAAATTAGTATTGACAAATTATTTAAAAACCGTGCTTGTATTTTTAAAAATGAAATGCACAAATGGTTAAAAACCTACACAGTATGTGTACAGGTATATAAACTTGATGTGTGATACCTCCCTTTACGAAATTCATTTATAAGTAACTTATCTATTTATCTTCCATATAGTCAAACCCCTGCTGGGGACCTAGACTTGACGCGCGTCAACTGACAAGAATGTTAGTAAAAGAGCTGAAATAAGAGAATATAAAAGAAAAGGAAATGAGTATATTGTTAAAAACGGGTTAAAAACAGACAAGGTATTTTAGGGAGACGTATGTTCAATCCGGCTTACAGCCAGACTGAACGCGGGGCCAGACAAGTTTATGATATCAGGTGGTAAAGCATTCCAGTTCTAGATGATCTTGTAAGAGGGATGATATACTTTGGGAAAGGGATAGCCACCTGGTCATGCAAGATGTTGTGAAACATGACCAGGCGTTGGTCAATACGCCAAAGGTCAAGGCACCTCCATTGAAGGGAAGTCAACATGTCAGTGACACTTGACATAGGGCCAAAGTCATGTTTGACCCACCTAGCAGCCCTTCTCTGGACGGACTCTATCTGGTCAATGAGAGTTCCTGTGTAGGGGGACAAGACCGTGGAGTTGTACTCAAGCAGGGGCCTGACAAGTGTCTTGTATGCGGTTGACTTTAACCTTTCTGAGTGAACCTTGATATTTCGGCGTAGAAAACCAAGTGTTTGATTTGCCTTTGTTTTGATGTTGTTTATGTGTTTGTTCCATGTTAGATCATTTGATATTGTAATGCCAAGGTATTTTTAAGAGAAACAGGGGATTTAGAAGTGAAAACTGATTAAAATTGTTCATTTAGTACTGTTGCCTTGTCTTGATCTGATGTACACAGTTTATTGTGTTTTTTTTAGTGAGTCAATGCCAAAAGAATCTTGTTTTGAGTGTTTTAATAGTGAATATAGCTTTTTGGTGTTTGGTCTGGTTTGTGTTTGTTCATGTTCTTGAGTGATGTTGTTGTTAATGTTTAGTATATCTTCTAAGTAATTTTGATAGGCTAACTTAGTTTCTTTTCTACAGAGATTTTTAATGCTGAGATATTTTTCTCTAGATTTATTTGAGTTATGGCTCTTGTACTGCTTGTAGGCTTTGTTCCTTTTCCTGTATAGACGTTTGAGGTTGACCTTGATCCAAGGGAGTTTATTTTTGGAGGATGACCATTTTGATGGGATGAAAGTATTGACCCCTTCCTCAATTGAGCTGGAGATTGTTTGCCATAACTTTTCCACTGATTTGTTGGAATAACTTTTTGACCTGGTAAGAGAATCATGAAGGTTGGGCATATGTAACATAAGACCGTCCCAGTCTGCCTTATTATATAAGTGGATTTTACGGGGTTTTTGGAGCTTTATACGGGCGGAGGTATTTGTGTCGACCAGAACAGCATCGTGATCACTGATACCTGGGATTACGTTGGCTCTGTTTACAATGGAGGGGTTATTTGTCAGGAACAGATCTAAGATATGGTTTTCTCGGGTTGGGTCTTTGACTACTTGAGTAAGGTTATTATCAAAAAGAATGTTAATAAAATCTCTATAGTGTGACTGAAGTTTGCAGTCTTGGGTTGGAGTAATATTTGACCAATCAAGTTTTGGCATGTTGAAGTCCCCGCCTACCCATTCTGTTGCATTTGACTTTGTAGCCATGGATAGAGATTTATTGAACTCATCCAGGCTATAGGGGTCATTTTCTTTAGGTTTGTAGTAAGAACCAACAAGCAGTAGTTTGGAACCTTGCATTTCAATTTTGACCCATAGATTTTCACAATCAGTTTGGAGGTTGGTAGCTTCTTGTGCTATAATGCAGTTTTTAACAGCAATAAATACTCCTCCCCCAGCCTGCTTCTTCCTATCTCTTCTGTAGGGGGTGTATTTACCAAGGTCTGGGTGGAAAATTTCATTATCAAAATGTTTAGGTTTTAACCAAGACTCGGTTCCAATTATAATATCTGGGTTTGTTGATGTTACCTTATTTTCATACTCTAATTTTTTGTCCACAATAGATCTGCAGTTTACAATCAGGCTTATAGGCTATTTTAATTGTGAATTATACTTCACTTAGTCA
This sequence comes from Ruditapes philippinarum, assembly GCF_026571515.1. Classification (NCBI taxonomy): domain Eukaryota; kingdom Metazoa; phylum Mollusca; class Bivalvia; order Venerida; family Veneridae; genus Ruditapes; species Ruditapes philippinarum. The sequence continues at coordinate 53,251 of NW_026854153.1, forward strand.
ATTGATCTGTAAGTCAAGTAGTTTGGGCTTATATATATTTTAAATGCAAATTAGATGTAAGTGTCTGACAATTTTGACACATAAGTGAAGAATAAGTCGCATATAAGTCAAAAATATATAATATATCATGGGGTTCGAGTATATACGTCACTTATATGTTACTTATAAGTTGAGCATATCTTTGACTTAGATAATATATGTTACTTATAAGTAATTTAATATAAGTCACTTATAAGTAACATATAAGTCACATGTAAGTCACATATATGTTGCTTGATGCCATAAAGCTAGAAAGAAAAAGTCGAGTTATTTTATTTCAAAAATGTTCATTGATTTGTATTCTTAGTCATATAAATGAACAAAATATAAAATTCAACATAAAAATAATTCAGTCGATTACACACTGAGTAGCTCATCCTACATCCACTATAACAAAAACAATTTTATTTCTGGCAGCAGGTTTTTGTAGGTATTGGTTTTCTTAGAATCAAACACTTTGTTTTTAGCTCACCTGACCACGAAGTGGTCATGGTCAGGTATAGTGATGGGGCTATGTCCGGTGTCCGTCGTCATGCGTCGTTCGTCGTCAACAATTGTTTGTCTCAAGGAAATACAGATCGAGTTCGAAGATGGGTTATCTCGGGTTAAAAACTAGGTCACAGGAGCTAAAAATAGAAAAAGCTTGTTAACACTCTAGAGGCTGCAGTTTTTATCCAAATATTCTGGAAATTTTTCAGGAAGGTTTGTTTGATGATATCTAGGTCAAGTTCGAAGATGGGTCATCTCCGGTCAAAAACTAGGTCACAGGAGCTAAAAATAGAAAAAGCTTGTTAACACTCTAGTGGCTGCAGTTTTCATCCAAACATTCTGGAAATTTGTCAGGAAGGTTGTTTTGATGATTTCTAGGTCAAGTTCGAAGATGGGTCATCTCAGGTCTCATGTCCAGTCAAAAACTAGGCCACAGGAGCTAAAAATAGAAAAATCTTTTTAACACTCTAGTGGCTGCAGTTTTGATCCAAATTTCCTGGAAATTGGTCAGGAAGGTTGTTTTGATGATTTCTAGGTCAAGTTTGAATATGGGTCGTGTCTGGTCAAAAATTAGGTCACATTGCCCAAATATGGAAAAATCTTTTTAACACTCTAGTGGCTGCAGTTTTGATCCAAATTTCCTGGAAATTGGTCAGGAAGGTTGTTTTGATGATTTCTAGGTCAAGTTTGAATATGGGTCGTGTCCGGTCAAAAATTAGGTCACATTGCCCAAATATGGAAAAATCTTTATAACACACTAGAGGTCACATGTTTGACTCAGTTGTCATCAAACTTGGCCATGATGCTTGTTTAAGACATTGCTTGGATGCGGTTGTGTCAGGTGAGCGATCCAGGGCCATCATGGCCCTCTTGTTTACAATTATTTTTTGCTGGAAGTCTGTCAGTGAGAAACTGTTTAAATAATAAATTTGTTTTAAACTTTTTTTGTTATTTAAACTACTATTTGCCCTTGACTTAGTAAAATTTTGCAATTTTCAACTTGTGTCACATGTAACTCAGTTGAGCACCTTGGTATTTTTGTCTGGATTTATTTAGTATTTTAGAGTTATTGCCCTTGACTTAGTAAAATTTTGCAATTTTCAACTTGTTTCGCATGTCACTCAAAAAGTATTTGACCTAGAGTCTTGAAACTTTACAGGAGTGTTGATCAGCATGTGTAGCTGTGCACCTGGGTATTTTCGTCTGGATATATTTAGTATTTTTAGAGTTATTGCCCTTGACTTAGAATTTTTTTGCAATTTTCAACTTGTGTCGCATGTAACTCAAAAAAGGATTTGACATAGAGTCATTAAACCTTATGGGAAGGTTGCTCAGCATATTTAGTTTTGCACCTGGGGTTTCGCTTGTGGATTTATCCAGTATTTGTAGAGTTATTTCCCTTGACTTAATAAAAACCGTTTCATTATGTTGTTATTTGTTCCTTGAGTGCTTGAGTTAGAATCAACCAACTTTACAGGAATAATGATCAACATCACTTAATTACAGGAATAATGATTCACATCACTGTTAAGCTATGTACCTGGAACTTTGCATGTGGATTTTTTTTCAGTTTTTGCCCTTGACTTACAGTAGTATAAATTTGCAATTTTCACCTTGTTCATGCATAGCTCAAAAAGTATTTCACTTGTAGGCCTGAAAGTTTACAAGAATGTTGGTCAGCATGTGTACTTATGCACCTTGGGGTTTGCTTGTGGATTTATTCAGCAGGCCTCGACATTAGCGGTGGTCCATTGGTCTGAGACCACCTGATTTTGGCAAGGACCGTCTAATTTAACAGGCAACTTGTTCGTTAGACCACTTGAATTTTCCAAATGGTGCAGGGCTCATCTGGGAGAATGGTTATTTGGTCGAAAAGCGTGTTCTATAATTGTTGTTTAAAACCATTTCTCCGATGTACAGGTATATGTTCATTCATCTCATTTGTGCAAAAAGATCTTAAGACAGACATAACCTTTTTATTAACTCTCTAACAGTGTAGTTAAAAAAGTAGAAAACTATTTTAATAATTAAAGTATAAAATTCATTCAAATGTCTCTAGTACTGCATTGTATCACTATGGGATATCGGATAAACACATGAATAATGGTGCAAACAAAGGCAAAGAAAGAAATTAAATATCAAGTAATCTTTGGCTACTTTTTGAAAGGATCAGAGATCCCTTTTTTTCTTATTTAAAGTACTTTAAAAGGTTATAAATACTTTGTCAAAAATAAATAAATTTCAACAAACAATAATAAATCTGTGAGGAAGATAAGCTCAATTATAATGTAGGAATTTTTCTGTTTATCATTAATATTTCATTGTTTCAAAGACAAGAATATAATAACTTAATAGTTAAATTAAAAATGTTAATCTATAAAAAGCAATTATTATTCTTATAAGATGTACCAGGAAACAGCAATGAGTAATTGAATAATTGAATTGTTATAAAACTAATAATAAATATGTATCTGTCACCAATTTTCTAAATCTGAAGTTTCCTTAAAAACAAATGAGTAAAAAAAAGATGGACCACCTGTGCTCAGAAAGGACCACCTGAATTTTGGATCCAGTGGTCCGGCATACCACCTGCTGAAAAAGTTAGTGTCAAGACCTGTTCAGTTTTTGTAAAGTTCTTGCCCTTTACTTAGTAAAAGATTTTTAGTTTTCAAAAAATATTTGACCTAGAGTCATAAGATTGACAGAACAGTGGCGCGGTGGGGTCACCTGTGTCCTATGGACACATTTCTAGTTGATGTCTGTTTCAGTCCTCTGCTTCTGTTTCCTCGGAGAACTTCTTGCTTAAAGGTAAAATTCATAATGAATTAAAGAAAGATGTAAGAATAAATTATTTACTATTGTATATGCAGTTATATTTCATATTTTCTAATATCATCAAATTCAAATGTTTAAACAGTATTTACTATTTATGCTTATGCATATTCAAAAATAAAGTTACACAGTATCTCATTGCAATACACAAGTCTTCAATGTTGTTTAAGAATTTCTAAAAGTCTCTATAAGAATTGATTAACTGCACTATATACAACAACATTTTGTTGGTTTTTTTTTCGGGAAAGATTAAGAATAGTTAACTATAGAGATTAAAAAATATACCTTTTCAGGCTCAATACTGCATATCATTATTCACCTGGCATCTTAAAGTAAGAACTGGTCCCACTAGCCTGCAATGTATGTAAAATGTAATATCAGATTTTTCCATTGAAAACAACAATAAAATGATAAATGATTATGATGACCCCGGCTTATTCAGCTGCACAAAACTACTGATTGTACTATTAAGTCCTAATTATTCAAATCATTCTTACAAATTAATTTGACTATTAAATCTTAGATTTAAGTCAATTACATTTATTAGTAAATCAAATGTATGAAGCTTAGAATATAATAACAATCTTGGATCTCTCAGGTTACAAATTTAAGTTTGCTACTATCTAACTATGATTGTTTATATAAAATCTGCATAAAACTAACTCAATGGTATTTACCTGATTCTGTGGTAAAACTTCTTGTCCCAGGTGATTCTGATTCTTGTCCTTATTTACCATTACTATACTTAAACATCTTAAACAATACAATATCTCTAAACAAGTAGATCATCTGTGATTTGCACCTACAACTGTGTTATTGAACTGGTCCAATATTATGTAAAACAGGGTAAATCCAAAAATCAAAGCACCTCATCATTTTTAATTTACTATCATTGATTGTAAAAAAATAAATCAAATAACTAATAGTTATGTAGATTTTAAAAATCATTACACATATTTGAAAAAGAAAATGCTATGTCCTTCTCTACAAATTCTGCATAGGAAATGTTATCTTAAATTACCCAAAATAATAACATGGAACAGATATTATTAAAGATAAAGATCTTATTGACCCTTTTAGAGAATTACATGGCGAAGTTAAAAAATTTACATGGAGGCGTACAAATCCTATACAACAGGGGAGATTAGATTTTTTTCTTTTATCAAATGATTTGTATCAGTATGTAAGAAAATGTGATATTGATGTGAGTTATAAATCAGATCATTCAATAATATTTTTAGATATTTGTTTTTCTCATATTTGTCATGGTAAAGGTTTGTGGAAATTTAACAATGCTTTATTACATGATATTGAATATTTAAAAATTATAAATGAAAAAATTGATGAAATAAAACTTCAATATTGTATACCAGTTTATAATATAGACTATATAATAGATACAAAAAATAAAGACATTAACTTTACAATCAATGATGAACTATTTTTAGAAACACTTTTGATGGAAATAAGAGGTAAAACTATTTCATATAGCTCCTATAAGGTTAAAGAGAAAAATAATTATGAAAAACAAATAATGGAGGAAATATCACTCATAGAACAAAATTTGACAATTGATAATAAAGACAGACTCTTACATTTACAAATTGAATTAAATCAGATAAGACATAATAAATAAAAAGTTCTATGATTAGGTCAAGGTCACAATGGATTGAATCTGGGGAAAAACCTTCTAATTTTTTTTTTGAATTTAGAAAAAAAATACTGTGCTGAAAAAAATATTCCTTTTTTAGAAATGGATAACGGAACATTTATTTATGATCAAAAAGATATACTCACACATACTTGTTGTTTTTTATGAAAATCTATATAAAAAAGTGAACTTGACTGATGAATCTGTTATTGATAGAGAATTAGGAAATTGTGATATTACTACTCTGACTCATGATGAAATGTTAAAACTAGAAGGTGTTCTTACATATGATGAAGTTTCTTTTACATTGAAAAATATGAAGAATGATAAAAGCCCAGGTTGCGATGGATTTACGGCTAACTTCTTTAAAACCTTTTGGAGTAGAATTGGTCATTTTGTTGTTAGAGCTATAAATTTTGCTTACAGAAATAATACTTTTGGTAGAAATCAAAAACTTGGTATAATAACATGTATTCCAAAAGAAAACAAGCAGAAACATTTTTTGAAAAATTGGAGACCAATAACTTTATTAAATGTAGTCTACAAATTAGCATCAGGTAGTATAGCAAACAGATTAAAAGGTGTTCTAGATATTTTAGTTTCAAAGGATCAGACAGGATTTATAAAGAATAGATATATAGGAGAAAATACTAGATTATTATATGACATAATGAAATTTACAGAAGATAATAATATACCAGGTTTAGCAATGATGATAGATTTTTGAAAAAGCATTTGATACTTTATCTTTTACATTTTATTGAGAAATGTCTTTCATCTTTTCATTTTGGTCCTATGCTTAAAAAATGGATATCTTTGTTTCTATATAATACTGAAACTTGTGTTTTTTTTAAATGGGTTTTTATCTAATTTTTTTAAAGTTGAACGAGGCTGTAGACAAGGCGATCCAATTTCCCCATATATCTTCATTTTTATGTGCAGAAATATTAGCTATAAAAATTAGGCAAAGTAAAGATATTAAAGGTATTACAATAGACGTTGAGGAATATAAAATTTCACAATTTGCAGATGATACATCACTTTTATTAGATGGTTCAGAAAAATCACTAAATGCTTCTTTAAACTTGTTAAATACATTTTCAGAGATTTCCGGATTAAAAATAAATTTTGACAAAACCAAAGTTATCTGGATAGGCTCTTTAAAACAAGTACTAGATCAATTAAGACAAGATGGAAACTTACATGGGGTGATACACAGTTTAAATTGTTAGGTTTAGTATTTGATGTTGATTTAGAAAAAATGATTAACTTAAACTTTAATGAAAAACTACAGAAAGTAAAAAATAGTATTAGCCACTGGAAAAGAGAATGTTAACTCCAATTGGAAAAATTACTGTTGTTAAATCAATATTGCTTCCATTATTTACCCATTGTTTTACAAGTTTACCAACACCTAGTACTGTTTATTTGAAGACATTGAATGACTTATTTTATGATTTTATATGGGAGGGCAAGGCAAAAATAAACAATCAGTAATTACTAAAACATACAAAGAAGGTGGTTTAAATATGACTGACATTAATAGTTATGTTCATAGTTTAAAGATAAAATGGTTTAGAAGGTGTGTTAGTAATAGCAGCAGTAAATGTTATAAGCTAGTGAATACATTGATATTGGTAAAGTTTTTAACACAGGTAAAATGTTTTGTAAAGTAATTATCAGTAAGATTAAAAATGCTTTCTGGATTGATGTTTTAAAGGCTTATATGATGTTTATTGAAAAACTTTCTATAGATAATATAGAGCAAGTATTACATATGCCACTTTTTTACAATCATAATTTTTTATCTGGGAACAGATATATTTTCATTCAGATATTGTATGATAAAGGCATCAGATTTGTGAAAGATATTATTAATGAACAGGGTAATTTTGTAGATTTGAATTATTTAGAACAGGTAACATGTAAACAAGTGAATTTTTTACAATATCATAGTTTAAAACAGGCAATTAAATTTTATATGCAAACGCTAAATATGATGATTTGTAATAACTTGTTTAATGTTCAATACCCTATTATAAGTTGTTATATAAAACCTATTTTTGTTTATGAATAGTAATAAGAAATATGTATATGAAACTTTAGTTAAGAATTCGGATTTACCAACAAGTCAAGAAAAGTGGAACACATGCTTTATAGGTGATCACATTAATTGGCATTTAATTTATAGTTATGTTTTCCATTGTACAAAAGATTCATATATTCAGTGGTTCCAAACAAGAATTATTCATAGAATTATTGATACAAATTCACTTCTGTTTAAAATGAAAATTGTGAACAATAAAATGTGTACTTTTTGTAATTGTTATGAAGAAAAACTTTTGCATTTGTTTTGGGAATGTCACAAGATTCAAGGCCTTTTTCAATATCTGAAAGATAACATACATAATTTTGAAGAATGTTTCAACTGTAAATCAGTTATTTTAGGTTCAGAATCTAAAGATTTTAAATATGACATTTTTTTTTGGAACTAAAAAGATATATTTATTTGTCAAAGAGAAAAAAGGTGCTACCACATGTATTGGTTTTAAAAAATAGTCTTTAATTAGCATGGAATATTTATAAAAGATACAAACTAAACACAGAAGATGAAAATAATAGATGGCAATTAGTAAGATCTTTAATTGAATAAACTACACTGACATACTGAATTAGATAAATAAATTTAACCTGATAATACCATTCTTAATTAATGTTCTTACATTGTACATATGGTTTTATTATAATGTACTTACTCGAGGGTATAAAGCTATGTGTGTTGAAATATCTTTATTAAAAATGTATAAAATTATACCGATTTCCCCCCATACATACACAATGTAGTATATTGACAAAAATTCATGGTAACTTATACCTCTTCATATATATATATATATTATATATATATATTTTTTTTTTTCAATAACTGGCAGCAAAAATATAGCTTTATACTCAAATTTAGTAATTATTTTAATATTATGATGTAATGAGGTACTATTATATCTATAAATATGTACTATTATATGTTAAATGTAAAAAAAATTGAAATAAATGGGGTTACCCAGTTGGGGCCTGAAAAAAAAAAAAAAAAAAAAAAAAAAAAACAAAAAAAAACATGGAAACAGTCTGATCTGTAGGAATGACCAGTGAGTAAAATAGATGGTGGGAAACGCAGGTGGTCAGTTTTATTAGATGCCGCATGCAGGTAGCATCTAGTAGATATGCATTTGTCCATAAAGCAATGGTGAAAAATTTAGACTTGATTTTGTGTGTTTATACCCCCAAAAACGAAGTTTGGGGGGGTATATAGGAGTCACCCAGTGGTCGGTCGGTTGGTCGGGCGGTCGGTCGGTCCAGACGTCCGTTGCATTTTCCTTGTCCGGAGCATAACTTGAAAACTAATGGTTGGAATTCAATATAACTACATACAATGGTCAAGCACATTGAGAGGAAGTGCAGTGCACAAGAACCATAACTCTATCTTGACTAATTACAGAGTTATTGTCCTTTGTTACTTTTCCTTGTCCGGGGCATAACTTGAAAACTACTGGTTGGAATTCAAAACAACTTCATACAATTGTCAAACACAATAAGGGGAAGCGCAGTGCACAAGAACCATAACTCTATCTAAAGTAATTACAGAGTTATTGCCCTTTGTTGCTTTTCCATTGCTTTTTTTTTGTCTGTTGCATTTTCCTTGTCCGGAGTATAACTTGAAGACTAATGGTTGGAATTCAATATAACTACATACAATGGTCAAGCACATTGAGAGGAAGTGCAGTGCGTAAGAAACATAACTCTATCTTGACTAATTACAGAGTTATTGCCCTTTGTTGCTTTTCCATTGCCTTCTTTTTTTTTGTCCGGACCATAACTTGAAGACTAATGGTTGGAATTCAATATAACTACATACAATGGTCAAGCACATTGAGAGGAAGTGCAGTGCATAAGAACCATAACTCTATCTAAAGTAATTACAGAGTTATTGCCCTTTATTACTTTTCCATTGCTTTCTTTTGTCCGGACCATAACTTGAAGACTAATTGTTGCAATTCATTATAACTTCATACAATGGTCCAGCACATTGAGAGGAAGTGCAGTGCACAAGAACCATAACTCCATTTTGACTTATTACAGAGTTACTGCCCTTTGTTTCTTTTCCTTGTCCAGAGCATGACTTTAAAACTACTGGTTGGAATTCAAAACAACTTCATACAATGGCCAAGCACAATAAGGGGAAGTGCAGTGCACAAGAACCATAACTCCATCTTGACTAATTACAGAGTTATTGCCCTTTGTAACTTTTCCATTGCTTTCTTTTGTCCGGACCATAACTTGAAGACTTATTGTTGGAATTCATTATAACTTCATACAATGGTCAAGCACATTGAGAGGAAGTGCAGTGCATAAGAACCATAACTCCATCTTGACTAATTACAGAGTTACTGCCCTTTGTTACTTTTCCTTGTCCAGAGCATGACTTGAAAACTACTGGTTGGAATTCAAAACAACTTCATACAATGGTCCAGCACAATAAGGGGAAGTGCAGTGCACAAGAACCATAACTCCATCTTGACTAATTACAGAGTTATTGCCCTTTGTTACTTTTCCTTGTCCAGAGCATAACTTGAAAACTACTGTTTGGAATTCAATATAACAACATACAATGGTCAAGCACATTGAGAGGAAGTGCAGTGCATAAGAACCATAACTCTATCTAAAGTAATTACAGAGTTATTGCCCTTTATTACTTTTCCATTGCTTTCTTTTGTCCGGACCATAACTTGAAGACTAATAGTTGGAATTCAATATAACTACATACAATGGTCAAGCACATTGAGAGGAAGTGCAGTGCATAAGAACCATAACTCTATCTAAAGTAATTACAGAGTTATTGCCCTTTATTACTTTTCCATTGCTTTCTTTTGTCCGGACCATAACTTGAAGACTAATTGTTGCAATTCATTATAACTTCATACAATGGTCCAGCACATTGAGAGGAAGTGCAGTGCACAAGAACCATAACTCCATTTTGACTTATTACAGAGTTACTGCCCTTTGTTTCTTTTCCTTGTCCAGAGCATGACTTTAAAACTACTGCCGTCCGCAAACTTGTACCTGGATCATAACTTTTTTATTTCTTGGTGTATTGTCTTCATACTTGGCCACAACAACCCTTGGGACAAGACCTTTCAGTAGACCACACTAACCTTGACTTTCATCCATTAATGACCTTGACCTTCAAGGTTAAAAGTCCAATTTTTGCTTGTTCATGCTGTTATTGGCTGTAACTTTGTTATTTTTGAATGGATTGTCTTCAAACTTGAACATAATAATCTTCAATGATATCCCTTAAAAATAATCCGCCAGACCTTGACCTTCACTCATAAATGACCTTGACTTTGAAGGTCAAATTATTGAAATTTTCATTTTTTTGGCTATTATTGGCTGTAACTTTGTTATTTTTGAATGGATTGTCTTCAAACTTGAACATAATTATCTTCAGTGATATCCTTTAAAAATAACTAGACAGACCTTGGCCTTCACTCATAAATGACCTTGACTTTGAAGGTCAAATTATTGAAATTTTCATTTTTTTGGCTATTATTGGCTGTAACTTTGTTATTTTTGAATGGATTGTCTTGAAACTTGAACATAATAATCTTCAAAGATAACTGTTAAAAATATACCGAAAGACCTTGACCTTCACTCATTAATGACATTGTCTTTGAAGGTCAAATTATTGAAATTTTCATTGTTTTGGCAGTAACTGACTGTAACTTTGCTATTATTGAAGGGCTCAACTTCATATTATAACAGAAAAGGACCAGACCTTGTTGTTTATCAAACCCAAATTTGCTTGGGCTCTTTAATGACCTTGACCTTGAAGGTTAAATTGCTGAATTTTCTCAGATTTGTGCATTAAATGACCATAATTATATATTTATTGGTATGTGTGTGTATATATATATATATATTTACAACAACAACAACAACAAGAATTGCGTAATGTTTCTATTTATAGAGTTGCGTCATTGTTTCTATTTATAGAAATTGCGTCATTGTTTCTATTTTAAGAAATTGCGTCATTGTTTCTATTTTTTAGAAATTGCGTCATTGTTTCTATTTTTAGAAATTGCGTCATTGTTTCTATTGCATCATTGTTTCTATTTTTAGAAATTGCGTCATTGTTTCTATTTTTAGAAATTGCGTCATTGTTGCTATTTTTAGAAATTGCGTCATTGTTGCTATTTTTAGAAATTGCGTCATTGTTTCTATTTTTAGAAATTGCATCATTGTTTCTATTTTTAGAAATTGCGTCATTGTTTCTATTTTAAGAAATTGCGTCATTGTTTCTATTTTAAGAAATTACGTCATTGTTTCTATTTTTAGAAATTGCGTCATTGTTTCTATTTAAGAAATTGCATCATTGTTGCTATTTGTCATTGTTGCTATTTTTAGAAATTGCGTCATTGTTGCTATTTTTAGAAATTGCGTCATTGTTGCTATTTTTAGAAATTGCGTCATTGTTGCTATTTTTAGAAATTGCGTCATTGTTGCTATTTTAAAAATTGCGTCATTGTTTCTATTTTTTAGAAATTGCGACATTGTTTTTATTTTTAGAAATTGCATCATTGTTTCTATTGATAGAAATTGCGTCATTGTTGCCACTTTTAGAAATTGCGTCATTGTTGCTATTTTTTAGAAATTGCGTCATTGTTGCTATTTTTAGAAATTGCGTCATTGTTTCTATTTATAGAAATTGCGTCATTGTTTCTATTTTTAGAAATTGCGTCATTGTTTCTATTTTTAGAAATTGCGTCATTGTTTCTATTTTTAGAAATTGCGTCATTGTTTCTATTTTTAGAAATTGCGTCATTGTTGCTATTTTTAGAAATTGCGTCATTGTTTCTATTTATAGAAATTGCGTCATTGTTGCCACTTTTAGAAATTGCGTCATTGTTGCTATTTTTAGAAATTGTGTCATTGTTGCTATTTTTAGAAATTGCGTCATTGTTTCTATTTATAGAAGTTGCATCATTGTTGCTATTTTTAGAAATTGCGTCATTGTTTCTATTTTTAGAAATTGTGTCATTGTTGCTATTTGTCATTGTTGCTATTTTTTGGAAATTGCGTCATTGTTGCTATTTTTAGAAATTGCGTCATTGTTGCTATTTTTAGAAATTGTGTCATTGTTGCTATTTTTAGAAATTGCGTCATTGTTTCTATTTATAGAAATTGCGTCATTGTTGCTATTTTAGAAATTGTGTCATTGTTTCTATTTTTAGAAATTGCGTCATTGTTTCTATTTTTAGAAATTGCGTCATTGTTTCTATTTATAGAAATTGCGTCATTGTTGCCATTTTTAGAAATTGCGTCATTGTTGCTATTTTTAGAAATTGCGTCATTGTTGCTATTTTTAGAAATTGCGTCATTGTTTCTATTTTTAGAAATTGCATCATTGTTGCTATTTTTAGAAATTGCGTCATTGTTGCTATTGTTAGAAATTGCGTCATTGTTGTTATTTTTTAGAAATTGCGTCATTGTTTCTATTGCGTCATTGTTTCTATTTTTAGAAATTGCGTCATTGTTTCTATTTTTAGAAATTGCGTCATTGTTGCTATTTTTAGAAATTGCGTCAATGTTTCTATTTTTAGAAATTGCCTCAATGTTTCTATTTTTAGAAATTGCGTCATGTTGCTATTTTCAGAAATTGCGTCATGTTGCTATTTTTAGAAAGTGCGTAATGTTGCTATTTTTAGAAATTGCGTAATGTTACTATTCATATATACATACAAAATATATAAACAAAACTAATGTGACAAGACAGACCATCTAAATTTATAAAAGGAAACGTTAAGATATGTTCAAACCTTTCTATGTTTGCGTTTAGAAAAAGTAAAAAGTCGAGCTTTGCCCCCGCCCGGCGGTGGCTCTTGTCTTATTTAAAAAAAAACAAGCTGTGTTCAAAAACTCATAAGCAACATCTTTATTTTTTTTAAATCGTAATTTCTTGTGATTAAGAGTCATTTTGGTAAGCGTAAGAAAATAATGATTATGGTAAGACAGACTGAGAAGAGAGCCAGCTTTATATGAAACGACACAAAATCTGATTTGAAGTACTTATAAAAAAATAAGTTTGAAACTTTCTGACAAGGGAAGGCAAGCTACCATTACTTGTTTATCAACATAGCTTCCAGATATTGCTAGTCATATCTTTGAGAAAAAAAATCTTATGGGTTAATTTTCTCAAAGAAATAAGTTTAAGAAAAATGAAATTGGTCTTCGTTTAAACATTACAGTACGGGTCGATTTTTAAATTTCAAATACCAAGGCCAACAATTTGTTGATTAATTAATTCATGTTTTAATTTCATAAGTGTAATTCAGTAAAACATTTATTTCAACAAAAGTATTATATATACATACATTATTTAAACAAGTACTGATGAAAAGAAAGAACAATACTTATTTGAAAAATAAATGTAAAACTATTTCAAATTGTGTCTAGGGTAAAAGCTAAGAACAGGTTCTGTTAAAACAGATTTAGCACTATTGCAGTCAACTTGAATCTCTGCATGCACTCTATCCCCGCAAACAGGTGATACCGTTTGAGTCTCATCACTTTTGTTATGACACTTTTTTATATTGATCCCCATACGAAAACAATTTCGTCCAGGAAAACACTGACAGATATTGCAGTCATGCTGCAAGTTTGTTTCCTGTCTACTTTGTAATCAATAAAATTTATATCTAGGAAATGCCCATAACAAATCTTGATAATGTTAAGAACTTTGTATAGGTGATGATCACCAGATTCTTTCCAAAGATAAAATAGTATTATACAGGACCTCCAACATAAAAATGTTATGCTATTATGTATAGACCATTCTTAATATTCTACAGCTATTTTTAGAATATTAACCAGAACGAGGCTTAACTGGCAAGCTGATAAGCCAGTATTAGCTGTTAGCAAACATGAGTGCATACAGTGAAATTGACTTATCTTTGGTTCCTGACATTATTTTCTCATTTGTAGAAATAATTATATTAAACAAAACAAAGGTTCACCAGGACGTACAGAAATCACCCTATGAAAATTCAATTATATTTGTGAGGTTCCATTTATGATTTAAGAGATGAGTAAGAAAAGAGATTTTTTTTACTTTCAGTTTCAAGTTTGCTGTCATAAATATATTTCCTAACATAAAATAAGGTTTATATATATATATATATAACTGCGGTATTTTGTTTAATATAATCTTATATAGTTATTCTGTTTATTTACGGATTCTTGATGGCAACATAAAGGTAATTGCAAATTGAATCTTACAGATAAGCCCCAAATGACATGTGGAAAATCTTTATCAGATGTGTATTGGGCAGATTTTATCAAACATGTATTGACTCATTTATAAACATTTTTTACCATAGTACATGTATCTAAAATAAACTAATGCCTAGCAAAACTCTGTGTTTACATGTACTTTATGAATTTTAATTGGTATTTCCAGCAGATAATAATTGCGCAATATACGGAAAATGTCACAGATAACAGAGAAAGAATGAATTTTCTTATCTATTTCAAAATTTTAGTAAAGACTCAAGTTTAATACTTCCTTATGATATTGTTTTTAGCTCACAAAGTGACAGGGTGAGCTTTTGTGATCGCTTTTCGTCTGGCGTCCGTCTGTCGACCGTCCGTCCGTAAACTTTTACTTTAAATGGCAGCTCCTCATAAACCACTAAGCCAATTTCATACAAACTTAACAGGAATGGTCCTTTGGTGGTCACCTTTGAAAAATGTTCAAAGAATTTAATTCCATGCAGAACTCTGGTTGCCATGGCAACAGAAAGAACAAACTTTAAATATCTTCTTTTAAAAAACCCAAAGAGCTAGAGCTTGGATATTTGGCATGAAACATCTTCAAGTGAGTGTCTACCACATTTGTTCAAATAAAAGCCCTGGAGTCAAAATTGGCCCCGCCCCAGGGGGTCATTGATTTTCCCTATATGCATATAGTAAAAACTTAAAAAATCTTCATTGAAAAAACCCAAATAGCTAGAGTTTAGATATTAAGCATGAAACATTTTCTAGTGAGTGTCTACAAAGTTTGTTCAAATAAAAGCCCTTGGGTCAAAATTGGCCTCGCTCCTGGGGGTCATTGATTTTCCTTTTTTGTGTATAGCAAAAACTTAAAATTCTTCTTTGAAAAAACCCAAATAGCTAGAATTTAGATATTAAGCATGAAATATCTTGTAGTAAGTGTCTACAAAATTTGTTCAAATAAAAGCCCTTGGGTCAAAACTGGCCCTGCCCCAGGGGTGTCATTGTTTTTAACTATATGTGTATAGTAAAAACTTAAAAAATCTTCTTTTAAAAAACCCAATGAGCTAGAGCTTAGATGTTTAGCATGAAACATCTTCTTATGGGTATCTACCAAGTTTGTTCAAATAAAAGCCCTTGGGTTAAAATTGGCCCTGCCCGGGGGGGGGGATCATTGTTTTTCATTATATGTGTGTAGTAAAAACTTAACATCATGAAACATCTTCTAATGGGTGTCTTCCAAGTTTGTTCAAATAAAAGCCCTGGGGTTTAAACTGGCCCCGCTCCGGGGGCCTATATACAGGTGAGCGACCTCACGGCCATCATGGCCCTCTTGTTTGTATCTTTTTATTTATTAAAATACCAATATATGTACATAATATGAACAATATAATACTAAGACAGACTATTACATGTTGTCCATGATTGCACTGTGGGTCCATTAAAATAAGCAAGTATACAATCATGCTACTGTCCATACTGGTTGACAGAACCAAGAGGAAATGAAATAGGTGTGTCAAACAGATGATAATCTTTCATTCTTTTGGTGGTTTGGCTACTTGCTCAGCCTCTCTCACTTCATTTAGTGTAAATTTGCCTGGAATATTCAATGACACTTCCCTTTCTGAAAGTATCTTACTTAATGTAAACCCTTTACCAGTCATCACATCATCACCATTTTCAACACGTTCAACTGGCAGGCATCCAGTATATATATGTGACACATATGTTATAATATTACGGTGTGCTACATCAAGCAAACATGTGCATGTTCCTTTGTAATTTCAATAAAAACTCAGCTGAGTTTCAGGGTCTTTACATCTTTTTTTAGTCCAGTTCAAGCATTAGCTTTCTTCCTGTGTTTCTGTAGACCAATAAGATGTAGATGGTTGGCAATTGGTACTTGTTGCACTATTTTCTTCACCTTTATTATGGACAATGCTGAAATATATATACCGGTATTATACCAAACATATTATTCATTCAGTATCGGTCAGAATTTAAATGATTTTTTTCTATAAGTAAATACATTAATTAAACATAAGAAAGCGTTACATTATATGTATTTAAATGAAATTATGAATATATGAGTTAAATCAGTGTCTTTGTCATAAAAATTATTTATCAATGAGCATTTTCTTTGGTGAAAGAATTTTTCTTTTAAGTGGCCTTCTAGGAGTTGTTTGTTCAACCCAATTAAACACCGATGGAATTTCAGTCTTTTTCTAAGTGGAGTCCAGTTTTCAGTTTAAAATGTTTGGAACACACAACAGTAGATGCAGTGACCTAAAATATATAACATACATTTAAAATTAGGAATGATATGGTAACTATTAGTCAACTTCAATCATCTGTTTGCAACATAAATTTAAATTGATAATAATTTGCAGTAAAGTTTCAATTGATATAACTGTTAGATTAAAAGCAAGCAGGTCTCCCACTATTTTAGTCTAAATTTACAAAATTTGTATTTTTACAAAAAAAATATTATTCTGTTCATATATTGGTAAGATTGACTTTACAAAATATTTGTATATGCCCGAAAGGGCATATAACGTTATACCCCCTGGCGTCCCATGGTCCCATACCGTGGGATTCAATTTCAGGTCTGTCGCTCACTCACTTCCTGTTTATCGACTTAGAAAATTTTCGACTTTAATGGTCAATGGTAGGAAATTTTCGTAACAGTTTTCTCAGCAATTACTTATCACAGCCTCTTGATTTTTGGCATACAGCATTGACACGTAGTCCCATACCGTGGGATTAGATATCAGATCTGTCGCCTATCCACTTCCTGTTTATCGACTTAGTTAATGGTCAATTGTAGGAAATTTTCGTAACAGTTTTCTGAGCAACTACTTATCACAGCCTCTTGATATGTGGCATACAGCATTGACACATGGTCCCATAATTTGGTATTTTATTTCAGGTTTGTGCTCATCCACTTCCTGTTTACTGACTCAGTTAAATCTTCGACATTAATGGTCAGTGGTAAATTTCTTTCTTTACATCACATGCATAAACAACAATTTTTCAGTCACAACTAAAATTCGAACACATTCCAAATTGTGCGGCACTGATGTGATGTCAGACTGATTTGCATTAAGTCACACATTGTATTAACTTCAACTTCTGCAAAATGTCATACTTGATTAATCGTCAGATATTTTAAAAAAATACTGAATCTACTGGTTTTTAATTGTAACCTGGTAAATTGTGCAACTTTAACTACTAGTACATTGAAATAGTCAATGATTTAAAATAATGATCAATTCTTTTCTGAGCAAGTTATTTTTTTTTAGTATTGGCTATAGAGTTTTCACCTTTTACCCCAGTCTTAGGTGTAATGAAAAATAACTATTTAAATGATACACTCAAACTTGACATAGAGGTCTTTATCAATAAAATCTTAATTTGTTATCAAGCTGGCTGATCTAGACATGTTTCAATATGTTGTAATATTATAAAATGGTGAAGGCTGTGATGGTTGGATGCATTTATCAATTTGCAACCTAATTAGAGAATACTTTGTTCCTCTAAGTTCACGGCACTTAACGCTTTGAAACAAGAAAGAAAACAACAAATGGAACTTATGGTACAAAAATCGTCATAAGATGTGACATACAGGTATTTTCTGTTGAATGACACAAGGAAACAACAATATGTTCAGTCAAAGCCAGTTTAAATAGGCCAAACGTCGACCATATGTCGGCCTTTTTGAAAACAGTATGTCATCATTTAAATCGCGGTAAATGCTGTTTCACTTCATTTTTTAGCACACCTGAAGATCGTTGAATGTTCGTCGTCCGTCCACATTTGTTTGTTAACACTCTAGCGGTCAATCATCATCAAACTTTGTCAGGATGCTTGTCTAGGTAATTGCTCGATTTAGTTCGAACATGGGTCATCTCGGATGAAAAACTACACAATCATGTAGGTCACAGGAGCTAAAAATGAAAAATCTTGTTAACACTCTAGTGGCTACTGTTTTGATCGAAATATCCTGGAAGTAAGTCTCACCGTGGGTAAGCAACTGTGGTCACGTGACCACAAAAGTCAACGTACACGGCCAAAATAGCTCGGCTGGGGTAAGTTTTTTAGTGATTATTTTTCTATCGAGCCAATTCAAATAATTCTACATAGCCTACCGACAGCGGCAGTTCCGATGCTTTCTAATAATGTATTTGATGCCGTCCAACATTTTGTATTTTATGAGATCATTCAAAAACAATGTTTACAATTTGTCGATGACAACGTACACACTATTGTGTAAAAGTGTTGATACTAAGTTAATAAACGATACGCAGGTCAGTGCTAAGTAAAATTTCACGTTCTAAAATGTAAATGTATATATAATGAAAAAAGAACTGGTTTCTTGCTGTCATTTTTGTATTTGTTTAAAAATTGACCAAGTTACAGAAAAGTCAACGTACACATACTGTCTAGAAAGTGTCAACGTACACACTCACAATTTAGTTTGATAGTGGTCTAGCTGAACATGGGGCTGCAACTTCGGAGTAGGTGGCTTTTTCCAACAAAAAATTGGCCATCAATTTAGATTGCCCTCTCAAACTGTATATATTAATTACTATTTTCTTTACAAAGGAAATAGTTAAGAGTGCATTCATTTCATCGCAAATAAGCTTAAACAACCTTTAACTTTTTTATATTATTTATTTGTACTTTTGTTGTTTAGAAGACAAATTTCCAGTCACTCAGACTGCTAAATGATTTGCTGAAACAGCAATTTTATACTGTATTAATTTAGATCATTTTACAGTCATTTAATAACGAAAACAGCCAGGATAAGCGTCTACAAAAGTACAAATAAATAACATAATAAAAAGTTAAAGGTTGTTTAAGCTTATTTGTGATGATATGAATGTACTTGCAACTTTTTTCCTTTGTATAAACCTGTACTTATATACAGTTTGAGAGGGCAATCTAAATTGAAAGCCAACATTTTGTTAGAAAAAGCCTACTACTCAGAAGTTGAAGTCTCATGTCCAGACCACTCTCAAACTAAATTGTGTGTACGTTGACATTTCTGTAAGTTGGTCAATTTTTGTGTCGCCTCTACGGAGTAGTGGCGACATATATGGATCACTTCTCCGTCGTCTGTCTGTCCGTCTGTCTGTCTGTCTGTCTGTCCGTCCGTCCGTCACAAAACTTGTCTGGACAACTCCTCATAAACTACTGGTGCAATTTCATCCAAACTTTACAGGAATGATCAGTACCATGTCTAGTTGTGCATATTGTCAGCATTTTCCGGTTCAATGATTTTTGAGTTATGGCCCTTTAATAATTTTTAGCTCGACTATTCGAATAATATGAGAGCTATTGTAGTCGCCCCGGCGTCGGCGTCGGCGTCAGCGTCCGCGTCGGCGTCTGCGTTGGTTAAAGTTTTTTGTAAAGTCAAATATCTCAATCATTACTTGAGATATTCAATTGAAACTTACAATACTTATTTATAGTAACAAGGTACATCAGATTGACAAGTTGGATAACTCTGCCTACAATATTGACAGAATTATGCCCCTTTGGAACTTAGAAATTTTGGTTAAAGTTTTTTTGTAAAGTCAAATATCTCAATTATTGCTTGAGATATTCAATTGGAATTTAAAATACTTTTTTATAGTAACAATGTTCATCAGTTTGCAAAATTGCATAACTCTGCCTGCAATATTTGCAGAATTATTTGCCCCTTTGAAACTTAGAAAATTTGGTTAAAGGTTAAAGGTCTTCAAAGATATTTACTTGAAACTTTACACATGCACTTAGGGTCATAATTGGAGGGTCATAATTGTATGTCACTGACCAAGTTCCATAACTCTATCTTGCATTAAGGCTGATTCATATCCCCTTTTCTACTTGTCTATTGGTTAATGTTTACATGCAAGTTTTACATATCTCAATAACTATTCAAGATATTTATTTAAAACTTCACATATGCATTTAGGGTCATAATTGTAGGTCACTGACAAAGATCCATAATTCTATCTTGCATTTAGGCTGATTTTTCTCCCCTTTTTCAACTTAGAAATTCATGGTAAAGTTTTGCTTGTAAGCTGTTATCTCAATTACTACTGAAGGGTTTGTGCCTTTTTTTGGACAATTTTATGCATTCATAATAATAAAGCAGTGATTTACTTGATAAAACATCTTAATTAGAAGCCTTTGTACCTTTTCTGTCAAATTTATGTATTCATAGGTAATTAGTTTTATTATATTCAATAAAACACCCTTGTGACATTACCTTCCGAATAGTCAAGCCAATACTGTACAATTAGACTCTCTCTAAGGCCTATAACATGAATTTATAATTTTTTTTTAGCCCTTTTGTGATCTTAAAAAATTTAACATTATCAAGGCTCTTTTACTATCAAGCACTTAGAATAGTCGAGCGTGCTGTCCTACCGACAGCTCTTGTTAATTTTAAAGTTTGCCCGGACTACTTCTCTTATACCACTAATGCAATTTCAATGAAACTTTACAGGATTGATCTGTAGCTCAAGTCCTTGCGCATATTGCACGGGTTTTCCGGTTGAATGATTTTTGGCCAAGTTATGGCCCTTTGATAAAAATGTGTTTTTTTCTGTGTGTTGCCAGATGCACAAAAGCTTGTCCGGACTACTCCTCATAAACTACTGGTGCAATTTCATCCAAACTTTACAGGAATGAACAATACCAAGTCTAGTTGTGCATATTGTCAGCATTTTCCGGTTCATTGATTTTTGTCAGAGTTATGGCCCTTTAATAATTTTTATTTTTAAAGTTTGTCCGGACTACTTCTCTTATACCACTAATGCAATTTCAATGAAACTTTACAGGATTGATCTGTAGCTCAAGTCCTTGCGCATATTGCACGGGTTTTCTGGTTGAATGATTTTTGGCCGAGTTATGGCCCTTTGATAAAAAGGTGTTTTTTTCTGTGTGTTGCCAGATACGCAAAAGCTTGTCCGGACTACTCCTCATAAACTACTGGTGCAATTTTATCCAAACTTTACAGGAATGATCAGTACCAAGTCTAGTTGTGCACTGTCTGTCTGTCTGTCCGTCTGTCACAAAATTTGTCCCAACATGAAATTGGCCATCATGAGGCGACACATGTGATTACTGATCGCTCTTGTTAAATAAATACAAAAAATGAGAGCAGGAAACCAGATCTTTTTTCATTAAAACATTCACTTATTTATTTTAAGACCTGAAATTTTACTTAGAACTGACATGTGTATCGTTTATTAAGTTATTATCAACACTTTTACACAATAGTGTGTACGATGTCATCGACAATTTGCAAATATTGTTTGAATGTTCTCATAAAATACAAAACGTTAGACGAAACTAAATACTTTTTTAGAAAGCATCGGAACTGCTGCGGTCGGTAGGCTATGTAGCATAATTTCAATGGGCTGGAAAGAAAAATAATCACTAAAAACTTACCTCAGCGGAGCTATTTTGACCGTGTACGTTGACTTTTGTGGTCACATGACCAAAGTTGCTGACCCACGGTGAGTCTGAACGTTTGTTTTGATAATTTCTAGGTCAAGTTTGAATATGGATTATCGGGGTCAAAAACTAGGTCACACCACCCAAATATGGAAAAACCCTGTTAACACTCTAGTGGTCATATATTTGCCTCAATCATCATCAAACTTTGTCAGGATGCTTGTCTAGGTAATTGCTTGGATGGTTTCGTACATTAGTCATTTCGGATGAAAAACCAGGTCACAGGAGCTAAAATAGGAAAATCTTGTGGCTACTGTTTTGATCAAAATATCCTTGAAATTGGTCTAAAAGTTTGTTTTAATGATTTCTAGGTCAAGTGCAAATATGGATCAGCTGGGGTCAAAAAGTAGCTCTCACCACCCAAATATGGAAAACCTTGTGAACACTCGATGGTCTCATTTTTGACTCAATTGTATTCAAACTTGGCCAGGATGCTTGTCTGGGTAATTGTCTGGATGAGTTCTAACATTGGTTTTTTCGGATTTAAAACTAGGTCACAGGAGTTAAAAATAGAAAATCTTGTTGGCACAATCATGTAGGTCACAGGAGCTAAAAATTAAAAATCTTGTTAACACTTTAGTGGCTACTGTTTTGATCCTGGAAATTGGTCTGAAAGTTTGTTTTGATGATTTCTAGGTTTGAATATGGGTCACCTGGAGTCAAAAACAATGTCACACCGCTATTATATGGAAAAAACCTTGTTAACACTCTAGAGGCTACATTTTTACTTAACTGTCATGAAACTTAGTCAGGATGCTTGTCTGGGTTATTGCTCGGATGAGTTTGATGGGTCTCTTGTTTCATGTTTCAGCTTAAATTTCTACATGTTATTTTCCTATAAACATGTCAATTCTGACCAATTTTAACACCAGTCACATAAGAATATGCCATTACCGTGAAATAAGCGATGACGCGGAATTAGTGATGTTGAGTATACTAAGAAGAGACGCCACAAAGTTTTAACTGCCCTTTTTGTACACATGAACAGAAGCTTTACCATTACATTGCACATTGAACATTAAAACATTTAGTGTAAGTTTTTTTTAATCTTAAAAAAACACTGGTGGCAGTATCAGTGTTTGGACACCCAACCCCACTCCGCCCCTGGACCCCTGCTACAACCCTAAAAAATAATTCAACACTCTTAAGGTTTACCATTAGATACCAAATTCAAAACCACCGAAAAAACAATTTTTTTCCACTATCAAAATTATAGTTATAGATAAATTTAAAAATCTTCTTGTAAAGACTCAAAAGGCATAGAGCTTAGATATTTTGCATAAGGAATTGTCTGGTAGACCTCTACCAAGATTGTTCAAATTATAGACCTGGGGTCAAAATCGGCCCCGCCCCGGGGTCATTGATTTTCACTATACATGTATGTACATATTGTAAAAACTTAAAATGCCTTCTTGTAAAGACCCAAAAGGCCTAGAGCTTAGATATTTTGCTTAAGGCATTGTCTTGTAGACCTCTACCAAGATTGATCAAATCATAGCCCTGGGGTCAAAATCGGCCCCGCCCCGGGGGTCATTGGTTTCCCTTATATGTAAATAGTAAAAACTTATAGTAAAAACTTAAAAAAAAATTCTTCTAGCAATTGACAAATGCTAGAGGTTAGATATTTTGCATGAAACATTGTTAAGCGAACTTCTAGCAAGATTGTTCAAATTATAGCCCCGGGGTTAAAAATTGCCATCGCCCCGGGGGGTCATAGATTTTCAATATATACATATAGTAAAAAATCTAATTGTCTAAAGGTACAAGGCTTAGAGCTTTAATATTTGTTAAATGATATCATCTATAGGTACTCTACCAAAGTTGTTCAAATTTTGCCTCTAGTGTCAAAATTAGCCCCGCCCCGGGGACCATAGGTTTTCCTTATATGTATATAGTAAAAACTTTAAAAAATATCTTCTCTAAAATTACAAATGCTAGAGTTAAGATATTTTGCAGGGACATTATGTAGTGAACCTCTAGCAAGATTGTTCAAATTATAGCCCTGGGCTCAAAATAGGCCCACCCCCAGGGGTCATTGATTTTCACTATATACATATAGTAAGAAATCAAAAAATCTTATTGTCTGAAGGTACAAGGCTTAGAGCTTTTGATATTTGGTATATTATATCATCTATGGGTCCCCTACTCCCTGTTTTAATTATGCCCTAGTGTAAAAATTGCCCTGCCCCTGCCCCTGAATTGACAAAGGCTAGAGGTTAAATATATGGCATGAGACTTTGAGAAGTGAACCTTTACCAAGATTGTTCAAATCATAGCCGGTTCCGCCCCGGGGGTCATTGATTTTCATTATGTACATATTGTAAAAAAATAAAAAATATTTTTGTCTGAAGGTACAAGGCATAGATCTTTGATGTTTGTTATATAATATCATCTATAGGTCCTATTCCAAAGTTGTTCAAATTTTTCCCCTGGTTTCAAAATTGGCCCTGCCCGGGGTCAGTGATTCTCATTATGTACACATAGTAAAAACAGAAAATAAAACAAATGTTTTCTGAATGGGAGAAAGCTACAGCTTAGATATTTGTCTTGAAATGTTGTTTGGTGAACCTGTATCAAGATTGGTTTTAATTAAACTTGGGGTCCAAATTTTGCCTCGCCCAAGGGGACAGTGACCTCCTTTTTTGTCCTTTAATGTACAGCAATGAAATTTTGACCATGTG
Organism: Ruditapes philippinarum; assembly: GCF_026571515.1. Classification (NCBI taxonomy): domain Eukaryota; kingdom Metazoa; phylum Mollusca; class Bivalvia; order Venerida; family Veneridae; genus Ruditapes; species Ruditapes philippinarum. The sequence continues at coordinate 77,779 of NW_026854153.1, forward strand.
CACAGTTTTAGTTGTAAAATTGAACTTTGATATCAGGTGACCTAGATTTTGATGATGTGACCTACTTTCTTGTCCTTTGATGTACAGCTATGAAATTTGAACCATGTGCACAGATTAAGATTTAAAGTGAACTTTGATTACAGTTGACCTAGATTTTGACAAAGTGTCTTACTGTGTTGTCCTTTGATGTAGTCATGAAATTTAGGCTGTGTGAAATATGACCTTCGCTACCAAATTCACTAGACTAGAGTGCATTGATATATTCCTACTCTGATCTTTTATTGAGTTAACAACAGATTTTACCACTAATCTGATAATAAGAATTAGATAGGTTAGGGATCTATGCATTATGACAATCTTCAAATTATTATAGAAACAAAAAAAATATGTTCCTACACTACTATTTAGTGTTGTATTAATGCGGTGGCATAGCATTTTTCTCAAATGCAATCTTGTTTTTTCAGTGTTTTAGCAGGGTTACTGGGCCGGGTCGAGGTGGGCTGTCAAAACACTGATGCTGCCACCTGTGGAAAAAAACTGTTGAAAATCGTTGAATAGACTGTTGAGAAATTTTCTACAATTTTAAGTAGCGCTGAATTATCTTGAACAAAATATTTTTTGTAAAACATGTATGCCTCATATCGGCAGCCAATTTGTAATGTGGTCAGGCTTTTGACCGTGTGACCAAAAATCAATAGGGGTTATCTACTGGGCATGACTAGTCACTAGGTAATTTTGACCGAAAAGGTTTTGTGCACCAATTTTATGACAAAGTTATCACAAATCATATATAAGCCAAATAATATATGCATGAATTTTATGAATCATGTAGACCTCCTTAATGACAGCCAATTTGAAATATGACATTAGACTTGAAATATGTATACAAAAGCATTTTTAGTTTAATAAAAAATATCATTAATAAAAAATATCAACCAAGGCAACTTGAGTTGTTTGAGTAAGTGGTCGGAAACCGTTTTTACATCCAAAGTCAATGTGACTTTGACATTTGACCATTAAATCAATATGGGTTATTTACTGGCCAAGACCAATGTACTCATGAAGTTGAAAGGTAAAGGGCCCATGAGTTGTTGAGATAATGACCAGAAAGCGTTGAAACCTATAAGGTCAACTTGATATTTACCTCTAGACCCTTGACCCTGAAAATCAATTGAGGTCATGTGACCAAAAGCAATGCATCTGTGAAGTTTGAAGGTCAAGGGTCCATGGGTTGCCCAGTTATTGATAGGTAACTGTTTTGACATACAAGGTCACTGTGACCTTGACGTTTGACACCTTGGCCTTAAAATCAATAGCTGTCATCTACTGGCCAAAAGCAATGTACCTATGCAGTTTGATGGCCAAGGCCCCATGGGTTGTCAGGTAATTGATAGGAAACAGTTTTGACCTACAAGGTCATATGACCTTGACTTTTAACCCCTTGACATCAAAATCAAAATGGATCGTCTATTTGCCACGAACAATGCACATACGCAGTTTAAAGGCCAACAGCCAATTTGTTGTCAAGTTCTTGATCGGAAACTGTGTTTACATATACGGTCAATATTACCTTGACCTTTGACTCCAATATCAATAGAGGTCATCTACTTGCCAAAACAATTTTTTGTCTGAATTTATATAGTATTTTTAGAGTTATTGCCCTTGACTTATTAAAAATTTGCAATTTTCAACCTGTGTCGCACGTAACTCAAAAAGGATTTGTCCTAGAGTCATGAAATTTACAGGAATGTTGATCAGCATGTGAAGTTGTGCACCTGGGTATTTTCGTCTGGATTTATATAGTATTTTTAGAGTTATTGCCCTTGAGTAAGTAAAATTTTGCTATTTTCAACTTGTGCCACATGTAACTCTGAAAGGATTTGGCATAGAGTCATGGAACTTTACAGGAATGTTGATCTGCATGTGTAGTTGTGCACCTGGCTATTTTTGTCTGGATTTATTTAGTATTTTTAGAGTTATTGCCCTTGACTTAGAAAATGTTTGCAATTTTCAACTTGTGTGGCATGTTACTCAAAAAAGATTTAACATTGAGTCATTAAACCATACGGGAAGGTTGCTCAGCATATGTAGGTGTGCACCTTGGGTTTCGGTTGCGAACTTATCCAGTATTTGTTGAGTTATTTCCCTTGACTTAGTAAAAACCGTTTCATTATGTTGTGTTAATTGTTCCTTGATTGTTATGCCCCCATTTCGAAGAAAAGGGGGTATATTGCTTTGCACTTGTCGGTCCGTCGGTCCGTTGGTCCGTCGGTCCGTCGGTCCGTAGACCAAATGGTTTCCGAGTAATAACTTAAGAACCCTTAGGCCTAGGAACTTCAAACTTTGTATGGTGATTGGTCATGATCAGTAGATGACCCCTATTGATTTTGGGGTCAAGGGGTCAAAGGTCAAGGTCACATTGACCTTGTAAGCAAAAACGGTTTCCGATCAATAACTAAAGAACCTTAAGGCCTAGGAACTTCAAACTTGGTAAGGTGATTGGTCATGACCAGTAGATGACCCCTATTGATTTTGGGGTCAAAGGGTCAAAGGTCAAGGTCACATTGACCTTGTAAGCAAAAACGGTTTCCGATCAATAACTAAAGAACCTTAAGGCCTAGGAACTTCAAACTTGGTATGGTGATTGGTCATGATCAGTAGATGATCCCTATTGATTTTGGGGTCAAGGGGTCAAAGGTCAAGGTCACATTGACCTTGTAAGCAAAAACGGTTTCCAATCAATAACTAAAGAACTTTAAGGCCTAGGAACTTCAAACTTGGTATGGTGATTGGTCATGATCAGTAGATGACCCCTATTGATTTTGGGGTCAAAGGTCAAGGTCACATTGACCTTGTAAGCAATAACGGTTTCTGAGCAATAACTAAAGAACTTTAAGGCCTAGGAACTTCAAACTTGGTATGGTGATTGGTCATGATCAGTAGATGACCCCTATTGATTTTGGGGTCAAGGGGTCAAAGGTCAAGGTCACATTGACCTCTTGGGTAAAAACGGTTTCTGATCATTAACAAAAGAACCCTTAGGCCTAGGAACTTCAAACTTGGTATGGTGATTGGTCATGACCAGCAGATGACCCCTATTGATTTTGGGGTTAAGGGGTCAAAGGTCAAGGTCACATTGACCTTGTAGATAAAAACGATTTCCGATCAAAAACGAAAGAACCCTTAGGCCTAGGAACTTCAAACTTGGTATGGTGATTGGTCATGACCAGCAGATGACCCCTATTAATTTTGGGGTTAAGGGGTCAAAGGTAAAGGTCACATTGACTTTGTAGGTAAAAACGGTTTTCGATCAATAACGAAAGAACCCTTAGGCCTAGGGACTTCAAACTTGATATGGTGATTGGTCATGATCAGTAGATGACCCCTATTGATTTTGGGGTCAAGGGGTCAAAGGTCAAGGTCACATTTACCTCTTAGGTAAAAACAGTTTCCGATCAATAACTTAAGAACCCTTAGGCCTAGGAACTTCAAACTTGGTATGGTGATTGGTCATGACCAGTAGATGACCCCTATTGATATTGGGGTTAAGGGGCAAAGGGCAAGGTCACATTGACCTTGTAGGTAAAAATGCTTTCAAATCAATAACTTAAGAACCCTTTGGCCTAGGAACCTCAAACATGGTATGGTGATTGGTCATGACCAGCAGATGACCTATTGATTTTGGGGTCAAGGGGTCAAAGGTCAAGGTCACATTGACCTTGTATGTTAAAACAGTTTCCGATCAATTAACTAAAAACGCTTAGGCCTAGGAACTTCAAACTTTGTATGATGATTGGTCGTGACCAGCAGATGACCCCTATTGAGTTTTGGGTCAAGGGGTCAAAGGTTAAGGTCATGACCAGTAGATACTTGATAACCCTTATTAATTGTTTGATCACTGGGTCAGAAGTCATGCATAATAACCTTTTCACATGACTAATTGGCTGCTGATAGGGGGGCATACATGTTTTACAAACATATCTTGTTTGAGTTAGAATCAACAAACTTTACAGGAATAATGATCAACTTCACTAAATTACAGGAATAATGATTCACATCACTGTGAAGCTATGTACCTGGGACTTTGCATGTGGACTTTTTCAGTTTTGTTAGAGTTATTGCCCTTGACTTACAGTAGTATAAATTTGCAATTTTCAACTTGTTCATGCATAGCTCAAAAAGTATTTGACTTGTATACCTTGAAGTTTACAAGAATGTTGGTCAGCATGTGTACTTATACACCTTGGGGTTTGCTTCCGGATGTATTCAGTATTTGTAAAGTTCTTGCCCTTTACTTAGTAAAAGATTTTTAGTTTTCGTAGTCCAAAAAGTATTTGACCTAGAGTCATAAAATTGACAGAACAGTGGCGTTTGGGGGCACCCGTGTCCTTTGGACACATTTCTTGTATTGAAATTGATACTATAATTATCCGACAAAATAACTTTCTCCTTAAGTATTAATCAACATGTGCATTTTTTAAAAAAGAATTATTTTCTCAGGTTTTTTTTCACTAAATTCCTAAGGAACACTTAAAATGTGTGTAATTCATGTAAGTTTCGGCACCTTCTTTAATGATTCGAATCAAACAGCCAGGGCTATATGTTGGTGAACATCAAAGATTGGCAGATTCTTTTGAAAAGCCGGCTAAACGTCTGTCAAAGATCTTTGTTTGTAAATTGTATGCGTGTTATTGAACAATAGAAACATTTAATTTTTTGGTGTTATTTTGTTTTCAAAAAAATTGTTTGGCTGTTTTCATTAAAAAGTCTCCCGTTACAAGTTCAAATTGCTATAAACTATAAAAACTGTTTCAATACTAATCAAATTTGGCACAAATGTTGACTGGACCAATTGCCTTTGTAACAACATGCCAGGGCTTAACTTTCCTGTTGTCTAGGTAATTACTCGGATGAGTTTTAACATGGGTCATCTTGGATTAAAAACTTGGTCACAGGAGCTAAAAATAGAAAAATCTTCATTACACTCTAGTGGCTACTGTTTTGATCGAAATATTCTGGAAATCGGTCTGAAAGTATGTTTTGATGATTTCTAGGTCACGATTGAATATGGGTCACCTTGGGGCAAAAACTAGGTCACACTGACCAAATATGGAAAAACCTTGTTAACACGCTGGTGGTCACATTTTTGACTCAATTGTCATCAAACTTGGTCAGGATGCTTGACTAGGTAATTGCTCAAATAAGTTCAAACATTGGTCATCTTAGATGAAAAACTAGGTCACAAGAGATAAAAAAAAATCTTGTTAACACTTTAGTGCAAACTGTTTTGATCCAAATATCCTGGAAATTGGTTTAAAAGTTTGTGTTGATGATTACAAGGTCAAGCACTTCGGGTCAAAAACTAGGTCACACCGCCCAGATATGGAAAAACCTTGTTAACACTCTGGTGGTCACATTTTTGACACAATGTCATCAAACTTAGTCTGGATGGTCTTAGTAATTGCTCCGATGAGTTCGAACATGGGTCATCTAAGATGAAAAAACTAGGTCACACGAGCTAAAAAGAGAAAAATCTTGTTAACATTCTAGTGGTCACATTTTTGACTCAATTGTCATGAAACTTGGTCAGGATGCTTGCCTAGGTAATTACTCGGATGAAAAACTAGGTCACATGAGTTAAAAAAGAGAAATCTTGTTAACAACTCTTTAGTGGCTGCTTTTTTATTTAAATACCCTGGAAATTAGTCAAAAAATTGTTCGGATGATATCTTGATCAAGTTTGAATATGGTCATCAGGGGTCAAAAACTTGGTCTTACCACCCTAAATATAGAAAATTCTTGTTTAACACTCTAGTGGTCACATTTTTACTCATTTTTCAAGGAACTTGGTCAGGGTGCTTCTCTAGGTAATTGATGGGATGAGTTCGAACATGGGTCATATTGAATGGGAGGTGTTAACATTTTGTTAGTTTAATTAACAGGAGTGCATTGAGTGATGTAAAAGTTGCTTTCACAGGAAAATGATGAGTGACAGTCGGTCAATTTACTATGCTTTGTGTATAATTATGGGTATTGACTAGGTTTGCATATTCTAGTACGGGCACTGTCAATGTGCTGGGTGCTTGGAAACAGATGGGGGTCAAAGCCCACCTCTTTAAGCCCTCTAGGCCATATGTGCATTGTACTTTGTTTAGAAATTTACATGTTATTTCACATTGTCAATTTCCTAATGAATTTTTTGTAATTTGCATTAAAGTTTGATAAATGATGTACTAATTGATTTATTGAATGATTTTCTGAATGTCTCAGGACACACAAAAATTGCAAATTTTATGGACAATGACATTGACAGAAGCTATTTTCAAGTTTGAGAATCCTGCAATAATTTTGGTTATGTGCTTACCCTTCTGATGAGTATATATATATACACACACACATCTAAAGCTGTTCTAGTAAGTTTAATAACACCTTATAACAATACTGAACGGATAATGTTCAATTGACAAACATTGGTTTTGATTTTTTTCATCAGTCAATGTCTGATTGCATATTCATTGAATTGCATGTGGTTGCCAGTGACCTGTTTTATGATAACTTATACCTGCACTTTTTTCATGTCATCTACACAGCATCTAGATAATTATTCCTTGATCAATATTATGTCTAAAAGCACAGAAGCACAGAATTAAAATACACAAGGCAGTACATACAGATAATAATAAGTTAGTTCCAAACTATGGAAGTCCAGTATCAGTAAAAAACAATGCAACAGACAATCATGACGAATGATATCAAACAAAGACATAGAATTTTAATTGAAGAAGCTAGAATGGCTGTTTAGTGCTTTTAGCTCACTTGAGCTAAAGACTCATTGTAAATTTTAAGCAGCAATCAATGTTCCTCATAAGCACACTGGCAGCGGCGGTTGAGTATTTGTCGCAGAAGCGATGGATAAAATATGGCCGTTTGCTGTTGTCGGTAAATATATGACTGAATTTTGTTTTATGTTTAAATGTTTTACTAGAAACATTTAGTGAGACTGGAGCCCTCCTTTGCACTCTTTCAACTTATTATATGCAAATTATGCAGACGCAAAAAGAAAAGTGGCTTCCCCTCGTAAAACTGTACATAAGTGTTTATATAAACGGCAATGAATTGCACCGTGTGCGTGTAATAAGTTGAAAGAGTACATATGTGGGCTCCAGTCTCACTAAGTGTTTCCAGTAAAACATTAAACAAAATTCAGTCATATACGTATTGACAACAGCAAACGGCCATATTTTATCCACTGCTTCTATGATGAATACTCCACCGCCGCTGCGATGGACCCACGGCTTCTGCCTGCGAAAATGATGGCCAGTTTGATAAGTTTTTTATCCATACTTTCTTGAGCCAAAGGCTCATTGTGAATTACTTGTGATAATAAATGTCATTGATCCACTCTCACGTTAGTCAAACGCTGATTGTAAGATGTTAGCATCATTGTCCTGCTAGGTTGTTGATTTACACTCACTTGAGCCAAATGCTCATTGTGAAGTGTTAGTATCAATCAGTTTCCTTCAAGGTAGTTGATTTACACTCACTTCAACCAAAGGCTCATTTTGAGGTGTTAGTATATGTAGTATCAATCTGTGTCCCTGTAGGTCATTGATTCTCTCTCAGTTGAGAAAGAGGATCATAATGAGCTATCAGCATCAATAGATATCCCTCTTAAGTCACTTTTTTTATATGCCCGAAAGAATTTCGGACATATTATGTTTTACCCCCTGGCGTCCGTCCGTCTGTCCGTCCGTCAGTCCGTCTGTCCGTTAGCAATTTGGTTTCCGGAGCATAACTTAAGTTCCATTTGGCCCACAGTGTTCAAACTTCATAGGATGATTGTCCATATTGGGTAGAAGACCCCTATTGATTTTGGGATTACAAGGTCAAAGGTCAAGGTCACTATTACCTTAAAACTGAAAACAGTTTCCGGAGCATAACTTAAGTTCCATTTGGCCCACAGTGTTCAAACTTCATAGGATGATTGTCCATATTGGGTAGAAAACCCCTATAGATTTTGGGGTCACAAGGTCAAAGGTCAAGGTCACTATTACTTAGAAATTGAGAACAGTTTCTTAAGCATAACTTAAGTACCATTTAGCCCACAATATTCAAACTTCATAGGATGATTGTCCATATTGGGTAGAAGACCCCTATTGATTTTAGGGTCACAAGGTCAAGGTCACTATTACCTTAAAACTGAAAACAGTTTTTCGGAACATAACTTAAGTATCAATTGGCCTACTGTGTTTAAACTTCATAGGATGATTGTCCATATTTGGTAGAAGACCCCTAATGATTTTGGGGTCACAAGGTCAAAGGTCAAGGTCACTTTTACCTTAGAATTGAAAACAGTTTCTGGGGCATAACTTAAAGTTCCATTTGGACCACAATATTGAAACTTCAAAGGAGGATTGTTATTTGAAGGAGGTAATACTTTATTTTACTCCCATGTCTTACAAATGCTTCATCTTTACTAAAAAAAAATCACTTTCGGGCATATAATGCTCCGCCTTGCGGTGCTCTTGTTTACAAATGTTACAAGCTTTTGTCACAGCCATGTCAGCTTTAATATTACTGTTGCTGTTCTCAAACTTAAAATTTGATCACTATGTATATTGTCTACATACTTGTCCTTATATAAGAATGGTAAAAACTTAAAAAATCTTTTTATAAAAACTCCAAAGAGCTAGAGCTTAGATAGTTGTGAAACATCCTCTAATAGGTGTCTACCAAGTTTGTTCAATAAAAGCCCCTGGTTTCAAATTGGCCTTGGCCCATGGGCCTATATTCAGGTGAGCGATTTCAGGGCCATCATGACCTCTTGTGTACCATAACTGTCCATGTATTAAAATATTAATTGCTGTGACTATGCCTTAAGTATTTAGTGATAGCTTCTGCCTTGTTACTGATTGATGCCTGATTAAGTTAAAACTTATTAAATAATTAACATAAATTTGATACATTTCAGCTAAACAAGAGCAAAATGTTAATCCAGGTGCAGGCAATCAACCTGGTATGATAGGACCTATGGGGCCTGGTGGGCCAATGGGCCCTGGTCCTAATGGACCAATGGGTCCTGGACCAAATGGAGGAATACCACAGCAACAGGTAGTTAATGAGGGGCAGTTGATGCGGCAACAGAGTGAGATTTTTGTCTTCACCACGCAAATGGCGAACGAAGCTGCCCAAGCTGTACAGAGTGGCCAGTATGAAAACATACTGTCCTATCACATGGACCAACCTTCAACTAAATCTTTCCTACAGGTAGCCTCCTCCTCCGTCCTGAGATCTCTTCTGTGTTCCTTTACAAACATTCCTTTGAGGCTTGCTTAGAGGTTGGGGCTTGTCAATGGGTTTAATGGTCAACTTGAGGTTGAGTCTTGTCTGAAGTTAAGAGCCATATCATAACTTAGAACTTAACCTGATTTTATTCTTTTCTGAGGCTTAGAGCTAAGCTAAACTCTCTACATGTCTAAGGCATAGAACTTAAGACTTTTCAAGGCTTCAAGCTCGACTTGAGTGTTAAAACTTTAGGCTTTTCTGAGGAATGGAACTGAACTTAAAGCTTGTTGAATTAGGACTCGTGTATCCCTCAATACTAACGATAAGTGTTTACAAAAGCTTAGCTTGTCTAAGGTTGAATATATTGTTTTGTATTATAGTTTAATCATTTAAATGAAAATGAATGCATTTAGGGATTGATGGTAGAAGATATGTAGTCAGGTGCAAACCAGTTTCGCGGCCAAAAAATTAAAAAGTGACTGGTCTCTCTATCTACCCTTCAACTGCTGACCCTATTTACCTTTCAACTTTTTCTAAATATTTTCTTTGTAATATATAAATATATATACACATTGAAAAGTCCTATCTTCCTATCCTATAGGGACTTAAAGGCCAGAAACTGTTTTTGGTTTTAATATTGGCTCAATCTTAGAATAGTTTTAAGAATTTTTGTTATGTTAAAGTTAAATCTTTAACACGAGCTGCAAAAATGCCATGCCTCATTTTCCTGTATTAGGGGCCAGACTAAGCCGTCTGCTTGATTTGAAAAAATATGTTCAAAGATACAAAATACTGGAAAATAGGTAGAGGTAATGTTTGGCAAGCTTCAGACCATCTTGTAAGCCATCTTAAAGTAAAGAAACAAAGAAACTTGGGAGCAGATTGGAGAAGCCAGGCTGTTGGATCAAGGATTAAATTTCCAAAACATTAAATGACAAAAATCATAATTATGTTATAAAATCACACATGAAAATTGGTATTGATGCAAAGAATTAATATTAAAAACACAGTGAATTAATACATGATTTTGATAGGTAAGAATACCATTCCAATTACTTTTGCAAACCTATTCATTATAAAATGACAGTAAAAAAACAAGACAACACAGTTTAAAAGCTTTAGAATGAATTTTGAAAACAGAACAAAAAAGAGAGTAAATTCCTTCATTTTTTTTTCTCGAAAGAAGTCAGCTTTGTGGCAGTAATATTGTTGAAGACGAAATCCAATCTTTCTGTTACAAAATGCTTATGTCTTGTATGCCGAGTGTCTTACAAGATTTCACTGTCAACCTTCATACAGCACTATCCATGAAATCAGTAATAACCCTGAATGTCCGAATGTTCTAGATTAATACAATGTTACACTCTGCATTATCAGATTTAATTTTTTGGTGATTGAGGTTTTTGGCGCAGTCTGATCAGGATCCATGCTGTTCGCTATCAGTTTCTCTACTTGTTATAGGGTTTGTAAACGAACAGCATGAATCCTGATCAGACTGCGCGGATGCGCAGGCTGGTCCGGATCCATGCTGGTCGCAAACGCATTTTGTTGGTTTTGTCATGGCGCGGCTCATTTATAAATTGTTATGTCAGTTTTGAGTTGAAATGAATAGAATGTGAACAAATTTAAAGTACATTAGATTTTTCTGTCACACAGACTTTGTAAAGATAGGAAAATATTGTTAAAGAATATGCATAATCATTTTTGATGGCAGGTACATTGTAATAGCAAAAAATGATTTATGATTTATTAAATTTAAAACACAAGACTTGGGTTAACTATAGTTTAAGATTATTTTAAAGTTCAAGAGAGCAAGATTTCACTGTCATTAAAATTTTTCTAAAGTTTGTTTCTTTTTTCTTTCTCAGAAAAATCCGAAGATGCGGGGAGGAGCTGGGATGTATAACATGCAAGGTATGCATAACAAAATGGGTTTGATGAATAACCCGATGGGTCCAATGGGTGGCATGCCTGATGGGCAAAGTAAAATTTTGAATGAACATTACACTCCTGAACAAGTACAAAAAAGAGAGGGGCAATTAACTAGTATTCTTAAACTTCAACAGATGTTATTTCCTGAGCAACGAAATCAACAAGGTTTTCACCCAGGTCCCGGTCCCATGGGATACGGGCAAAGTAAAATTTTGAATGAACATTACACTCCTGAACAAGTACAAAAAAATGAGAAGCAATTAGCTAGTATTCTTAAACTTCAACAGATGTTATTTCCTGAGCAACGAAATCAACAAGGTTTTCACCCAGGTCCCGGTCCCATGGGATACGGGCAAAGTAAAATTTTGAATGGACATTACACTCCTGAACAAGTACAAAAAAATGAGGAGCAATTAGCTAGTATTCTTAAACTTCAACAGATGTTATTTCCTGAGCAACGAAATCAACAAGGTTTTCACCCAGGTCCCGGTCCCATGGGATACGGGCAAAGTAAAATTTTGAATGGACATTACACTCCTGAACAAGTACAAAAAAATGAGGAGCAATTAGCTAGTATTCTTAAACTTCAACAGATGTTATTTCCTGAGCAACGAAATCAACAAGGTTTTCACCCAGGGCAAGGTCCTGGTGGGCAGGGGATGATGCCTGGGGATATGGGGGGTTGTATGAATATTGATCAACAAAGTATGATGTCAAAACGTGCAAAGATGTCGCAACAGAACATGCAAAATTTGACTCACGCTATGAGACTTCAGCAAGAATATAAGAAGGAGAAGAGAGCACAACAGCAGCAACAAAAGCCGCCCATGGGACCTAACGGTCCACAAATGGGCCTAAACGATCAACCAATGGAGCCTGGAGATATGGGGGGTGGTATGAATATTGATCAACAAAGTATGATGTTAAAACGTGCAAAGATGTCGCAACAGAACATGCAAAATTTGACACCCGCTCAAAAAGAGTGGATGAGACTTCAGCAAGAATATATGGCGGAGAAGAGAGCACAACAGCAGCAACAAAAGCCGCCCATGGGACCTAACGGTCCACAAATGGGCCTAAACGATCAACCAATGGAGCCTGGAGATATGGGGGGTGGTATGAATATTGATCAACAAAGTATGATGTCAAAACGTGCAAAGATGTCGCAACAGAACATGCAAAATTTGACACCCGCTCAAAAAGAGTGGATGAGACTTCAGCAAGAATATATTGCGGAGAAGAGAGCACAACAGCAGCAACAAAAGCCGCCCATGGGACCCAACGGTCCGCAAATGGGCCCAAACGGTCAACCAATTGGGCCAATGCAGCCTCCACCATCTTATTACAGTTCGATTGCTCAAAAACAACGACAAGGGTCTGTTGGTATGGGATCTTCTACCTCACCGAACATGAATCGGCCAATTGGCTCTCCGTCTGTGGCTGTCTCAGGTAAGATGCTGAAGTTTTATTTCTCCAAACATGAATTAGCCGATCTGTTCATCATATTGTTTTCGTGGGTATGAAATTGGTTCTAAGAATCCAAATTTTGTTCTCTCGCGTAAAAGATCTTTAGAATTAAAATGGCTTCTTCAATTATTAATATCTTAAAAGTAAATTTCTTATTTCCATGCATCTTTTTATCTAAAGCAGTCTCAATTCTTGAGTCAGTTACAAAAAAATATTAAATAGTATCAAGTCTGTTGAACAAATAAGCCGCTAAAGCTAGAATAAGGAAGAAGCCTTAAAGGACATCTCCTCAACTGTTGGGATAATTTTGATTAAATTCAATAGAATTATCTGTGGATGATAATAAGCAAAATATGCTTTAAGAATAACAGTCTGCTGAACAAGGTGTGCTGAATAAAGAATATAAGATGTAAATATTTCTCCTCAATAAGTACTAGGGAGATTTTGATGAAACTCGATAGGAGGGTCCTTATGATAAAATGTATTATGTAAACAATGTCCTCAGGTGAGCGATTTAGGGCCATAATGGCCCTCTTGTTTAGTTTTTAACTCACCTGTGAGAGGGTGAGCTTTTGTGATCGCTTTTCGTTCGGCGTCCGTTCGTCGTCCGTCCGTCCGTCGTCCGTAAACTTTTACTTTAAATGACATCTCCTCTTAAACCACTAGGCCAATTTCATCCAAACTTCACAGGAATGTTCCTTTGGTGGTCACCTTTAAAAAATTGTTCAAAGAATTTAATTCCATGCAGAACTCTGGTTGCCATGGCAACCGAAAGAAAAAACTTAAAATATCTTCTTTTAAAAACCCCAAAAAGGTAGAGCTTAGATATGTGGCATGAGGCATCTTCTAGTGAGTGTCTACCAAGTTTGTTCAAATAAAATCCCTGGGGTCAAAATTGGCCCTGCCCGAGGGGGTCATTGATTTTCCCTATATGCATATAGTAAAACCTTAAAAAATCTTCTCTTAAAGAACCCAAAGAGCTAGATCTAAGATATTTAGCATGAAACATCATCTGATGAGTGTCTACCAAGTTTGTTTAAAAAAAAGCCCTGGGGTCAAAATTGGCCCCACTCCAGGGGGTCATTGATTTTCCCTATATGCATATAGAAAAATCTTAAAAAAATCTTCTTTTAAAGAACTCAAAGAGCTAGAGCTTAGCTATTAAGCATGAAACATCTTCTAGTGGGTGTCTACCACGTGTGTTCAAATAAAAGCCCTGGGGTCAAAATTGGCCCCGCCCTAGGGGGTCATTGATTTTCAATACAATGTATATGCATTTAGTAAAAAATTAAAAATCTTCTTTTAAATAACCCAAAGAGCTAGAGCTTAGCTATAAAGCATGAAACCTCTTCTAGTGGGTGTTTACCAAGTATGTTCAAATAAAAGCCCTGGGCTCAAAATTGGCCTCGCCCCAGGGGGTCATTGTTTTTCCTTTTATGTATATATTTTTAACTTAAGAATTAGAGCTAAGATATTTTTGTTTAATTAAGGGCCCTTGGGTTAAAATTTGCCCGCCCCGGGATCATTGATTTTCCTTATATATATATATATATATTATATATATATATATATATATATATATATATATATATATATATATATATATATATATATATATATATATATATAAAGTAAAAACTTAAAAAATCTTCTGTTAAAAAAACCCCAAAGAGCTAGAGTTTAGATATTAAGCATGAATTATCTTCTATTGAGTGTCTATCAAGTTTGTTCAAATAAAAGCCCTGGGAACAAAATTGGCCCGCCCAGAGGGGGTCATTGTTTTTCACTATATGTGTATAGTAAAAACTTTAAAAAAATCTTCTTAGAGTAGAGCTTCGATATTTATCATGAAACATCTTCAAGTGGGTGTCTACCAAGTTTGTTCAAATAAAAGCCCCTTGGTTAAAATTGGCCCCGCCCCGGGGGCCTATATACAGGTTAGCGATTTCAGGGCCATCATGGCCCTCTTGTTTTATTAACCCATTACTTCATGAACATTTGTGAAAAATGGCTATTTACATTGAAAAGTCTCCCGTTACAAGTTCAAATTGCTATAAAACTATTAAAACTGCTCCAATACTAACCATTAATTTAGTATTTTGCAAATTTAATTCAAGAAACTTATCGACCGTTTGTTGGCCGACTACATAACTATCATACCAGACAGGTTTTTTTCTTCTCTCTTTTAGATTTCCTAGGTACAACCTGAGGTGGTACTGGAATTGGCTCAGTAATAGAAACTTCATCTATCGTATGTTCATCAATAGTAATATCATCAACCTTAATATCAGTACTTTTATCTTTATGACTACTGACAGCCTCTACGGAAGGTGTCTATTTAATATGCGTATCAATTTTAGGACCGGCCGGTCTATACTTGACAACTCTGGTTCGAATCTCTTCATCGTCTGAATCACTCGATTCAGTTTCAAGTGTCGACTTGTATTCGACCCTTTTTTAAGTTTGGGTGTACCAGAACCCTTTTTGGCTCTAGGTTTTGGAACAGGTTTCTGTAATTGTTTCTTATAACCTTCACTTAATCTGTTTTTAGTTAAAGGTAACTTTGCCTGCAGATTTGAATCTGGTTCGCTCTCGGCTACAGGTAACAAATGGTTCCTGTGCAACTTTTTTCCGTCTGGAACTTTTACTACATATACTGGAATATCATCATTTGGTTTTTTGTGCCCCCACGTTAGTGGCGGGCATTTAGATTTACCCTTGTCCGTCCGTCCTTCCGTCCGTCCGTCTGTCCGTCCGTCCTTCCGTCCGTCCTTCCGTCCGTCCGTCCGTTCACTTTTGTGTCGCACGTAACTCAAAAAGTATTTGACCTAGAGTCATGAAACTTTACAGGAATGTTGATCAGCATGTGTAGTTGTGCACCTGGGTATTTTGGTCGGGATATTTTTAGTATTTTCAGAGTTATTGCCCTTGACTTAGTAAAATTTGGCAATTTTCAACTTGTGTCGCATGTAACTCCAAAAGTATTTGACCTAGAGTCATGAAACTTTACAGGAATGTTGATCAGCATGTGTAGTTGTGCACCTGGGTATTTTGGTCGGGATATTTTTAGTATTTTCAGAGTTATTGCCCTTGACTTAGTAAAATTTGGCAATTTTCAACTTGTGTCGCATGTAACTCCAAAAGTATTTGACCTACAGTCATGAAACTTTACAGGAATGTTGATCAGCATGTGTAGTTGTGCACCTGGGTATTTTCGTCTGGATATTTTTAGTATTTTCTGAGTTATTGCCCTTGACTTAGTAAAATTTTGCAATTTTCAACTTGTGTCGCATGTAACTCAAAAAGTATTTGACCTAGAGTCATGAAACTTTACAGGAATGTTGATCAGCATGTGTAGTTGTGTACCTGGGTATTTTCGTGTGCATATTTTTAGTATTTTTAGAGTTATTGCCCTTGGCTTAGTAAAATTTTGCAATTTTTAACTTGTGTCGCACATAACTCAAAAAGTATTTGATCTAGAGTCATGAAACTTTACAGGAATGTTGATCAGCATGTGTAGTTGTGCACCTGGGTATTTTCATCTGGATATTTTTAGTATTTTCAGAGTTATTGCCCTTGACTTAGTAAAATTTGGCATTTTTCAACATGTGTCGCACATAACTCAAAAAGTATTTGACCTACAGTCATGTAACTTTACAGGAATATTGATCAGCATGTGCAGTTGTGCACCAGGTATTTTCGTCTGGATTTATTTAGTGTTTTTTAGAGTTATTCCCTTCACGTAGAAAATTTTTGCAATTTTCAACTTGTTGTCGCAAGTTTCTCAAAAAGGATTTGACATAGTCAATAAACCTTATGGGCAGGTTGCTCAGCATATTTTAGATTTGCACCTGGGGTTTGGCTTGTGGATTTATCCAGTATTTGTAGAGTTATTTCCCTTGACTTAGTAAAAAGATTGACAGAACTGTGTCGCGGTGGGGGCACCCGTGTCCTATGGACACATTTCTAGTCTACAACTTATTATGCAGACTGTTCATACTTATCTGAAAGTTTGTGTGGTCCAGAAAATGCTAAAATTTTTACCAATACCTTGTTACCAACTTGCAATAATGCAGCTTTTGCTTTCTTGTTGTAATTCATCTTCTGTTTTAATCTGGCGTCAGCTTAGTTTTTATTGGCTATATTTTGAGCGAACTCCATCCTGCTTTTTAAATCTTAAACATAATCTGTGGAAATAAAACTTTCATTGTCAATGTGAAACATATTATCAATTGCTAATCTTGGTTTCCTACCAAACATTAATTCAAACGGTGAAAAACCAGTAGATTCATGTTTCATTGCATTATATGCAAAAACAAGTGGCTGAATATATTTGTTCCAGTTTCTTTTTTGTTCAGGCTCTAAAGTCCCTAACATACTTAGCAACGTTCTTCTTAAATATTTCTGAAATTCCGTTACATTGTGGGTGATATATAGTTGTTCTTACCTTTTCTATCCCTAATAATTTACATAGCTCTTGAATAACTTCACTATTAAAGTTTGGACCTTGGTCTGACAAAAGTTTTGCAGGTACACCATAATGTATAATGAAGGACTTCTGCCGTGGTTTTAGCAGTTTGGTTTTTACACGGTACAGCCAGTGCAAACTTGGTAAAGTGGTCTGTTATTACCAGTATATTTCTAATTCCACTTGAGCAAGGATCCACTGTAAGGAAATCTGTACTTACAAGTTCTAAAGGATGTGTACTTTCAATATTCACAAGAGGTGCACGGATGTTAACAGAACTTTTTCTACGTTTACAACGACCACACTTTTCTTCCCAAGAACTAATGTCTGCAGTATGAGAGGGCCAATAAAATCTATCCTTTACTAAATTAATGGTTCTTTCCCTGCCTGGGCGGCCTATTTTATTTTGTAAACTTTCTACGATTTGCTTCCTAAAACAGGATGGCACCACCAACTGTAAAATATTTTCTCTCTTGTCACCCATTTCTCTATATAACATGCCACGTTTAACTACAAATTTATTAAAGTGCCTAGACATTGTCAAATGGTCATTGTTACATATCAAATTCTTACTTGGAAAACTCTTATCTATAGTAGCCCTTAACCAAAGACCTACAATTGGATCATCACGTTGACTTTTCCTTAACTGGCGTAATTCAATCTGTGCAATAGGTTGTCCTGGATGTGTACAATCTATTATATGTAATGAAGTTGATGGCAGTGTCTCAACACCCGGTACTGGAAATATAGAACTATGACAAACAGCAGTGATTGTTTCACTGTCTATACTCACTTGATCTTGGTCTACCTGTTTATGAGGATAGCGTGACATAATATCCGCATCAATGTTTTTCGCTCCAATTGAAAAGTTAAAATCACTCAGTTGGGACACCCATCTTTGACCAGTAGCTTCCAATTTCGCTGACGACAAAACATATGTGAGGGGATTATTATCCGTATAAACTGTGAAAGAACTTGTCAAAAGATAATCTCTAAATTTTTCCGTGATTGCCCATTTCATAGCTAAGAATTCCAACTTAAAGGTAGAATAATTTTTTTCTGCCTTTGTCAGACTCCTGCTTGCAAAAGCAATAACTCTTTTCTTACCTTCTTGTTCTTGATATAAGACTGCTCCGAAACCTCCAATTGAACTTGCATCGGTATGAAGGATAAATGGTTTACCAAAAATTGGATAACCTAGAACAGGTGGGGATAGTAAAATCTGTTTGATATTTTCAAAGGTCTTCTGATGAATGTCTTCCTATTTCCATGCTGTATAACTAGATTTTTACCTTTCGAAATAGTTGTAGGCGGCAGTAAATCATTCAAGGGCTTTGCAATCTTGCTAAAGTTTTTTTTTTATAAACTTGCGGTAATAACCTGCCAAGGCGAGAAAAGATCTCAATTGATCAGGGTTTGATGGGATTGGAAAATCTAAAATCTTACTACATTTTTCTGGATCTGGTTGTTCACCATCTGAACCAATTACATGACCTAAAAACTTTGTTTTCTTTTTCATAAATGTACACTTCTCTGTAGACAATTTTATACCAGCTTCTCTTAAACGAGTCAATACAAGATCTAATCATTCTATGTGTTCCTGAAATGAAGAACTAAATATCAAAAGGTCGTCCAAGTAAATCATGCAAATTTTCATGTTGTAATCACCTAAGATTTCCTCAACAATTCTTTGAAAAGTGGCAGGACTATTAGTACAACCAAATGGAAGTCGATTAAAAATCCCAAAAACCTAATGGACCTAAAGTGAAAGCTGTACGTTCCTTATGTGATTCTTCAATTGAAACCTGATGATACCCGGACTTCATATCGAATGTCGTAAATAGGGTAGAAGCATGCAAGCAATCAAGAACGTCTTCAATGCGTGGCAATGCGTAACTATCTTTTACTGTTTTTGAATTCAATTTCCGGTAATCAACGCACATTCTGAGCTTACCGTTTTTCTTTCTACACAAGACCCTGGTGATACCCATGGAGAATAAGACTTCATTATAACTCCAGCACTAACTAAATCTTCTAAATGTGCTCGCAACTCATCAATCATACTAGGTGGGATACGTCTAATTTTTTCTTTAAATGGCACCTCATCTGTTAAATCAATTCTGTGTTTACCTACCTTGCACGAACCTATGTCAGAATCACTGGTGAAAAGACATCTATATGTTTGTTTAGCAATTTGAACAAGTCATGGTGATCTTCTGAAATTTCTGACCCTATATTAATATTTTTTAAGATAATTTGAAATGGCTCGCTAGCCTCTTACTTGTCTAAAGCACAGTCATCAATCACTACTGGTTGTATTTCAGAAACCACTGCTTTTGGGGGGACACAAACTGTTCTGTCTTACAGGTTCATAACAGTAACAATAAAATCTTGTTTACTACTTGGACAGTAGCTAACCACTGACGGTGTGATTTCCAAAGACTTTGGCAAAATTGACCCTTCTGTTGATTCAACAATTGCACATGTTTTTTTTTTATGCTGAATTTCTTTATCAGTTTTACACCTTATATTTACAGAATGATTAGGTGAAATAAAAATATTACTTATTTCTGCACTCTTCAGTACGGCTAGTTTGTTGTGATTCCTCTTTAGCTGTTTATCTCTAAGATGAATACATTCTGAATGCCCGAAAAACCATGGTAGATGGATGTCACATTTCTGTAGAAACTGATTACCATGTTTTATCTTTACAATCCTGTAGAAAAATATCAAATACATTTGTTCCAAGCAAAACAGGTGTTTTTATAATTGTAACTTGTGTTTGGTACAAAATGAGTAATAAGCACCGATGTGGTAAAGAGTCTGGTATACCAAGAGCTTTAATAGATACTTCAATAAATCCCGAGTAAGGGAGGTTATTTTCCATCTGCACATTCAATTTTTAAAATGTTTGAAATTGGTTTGTAACTGTATATGAGCTAAATGATCAGAGTAATATTTTTTCTGAACATGTAGAGACACAAGACCCTGTAATCATATAAGGCTAAAGTTTCTCTAAACCATCTTCAACAAGTATCTTCACTTCAGAAGGTTCACCTACAATTGTGGGTCAAGTTTTAACATGTGTGCCCCAATATGTTGACGCCCTCATACTGACACTTACTTGTTTAAACCGGACAATATCTTGCAAAAATGACCTCTTTGACCACAAGTTTAACAATTCTGCATTCATACCCAGTATATGGTGCAAAAGTATTACTAGCTGTCCTTCTCCATGGTCCTACTGTCTGGTTTTTACGCTCTATCATGCATGTTTTTATCTTCTCTAGGACACCTGTAGCCCTCTGCAGCTGCCTTTGTCCTTTATAACTATATTCTCTAAATTTCTTCTTGGTCTAAAATCATGTGTAAAATGACATACCTTATCCGAGTCAAATTCTCTACCGGTGAACTACTTGCTTGCTGTACCTTTTATTCTGTTTCTCCATCCTGTCGCATTCTTGTCATTCAAACGTTTTAACATGGATTTTGATTTCTCCCAGTTCCGATGTTGTCAGGTTTTGCTCCCCTTGCTGCAAGGGTTTATGTTCCCTTTCCCGGAAATATTTTCCCGTTTTGGGTTTTTCCCTTTAATTTTGGTTTTAAATTTTTTTAATTCTTTTTTAAATTAAATTATAATTTTCTTTTTTGCTCCCCATATTATAAAAAGCTAAACCCTTTTAAAACAGTGACTAAAATTCAAAAAAACACATTTTAAGTATCAAAATGCCCGTTTTTCTTTCTAAGGCTTTTAACTCAAAGGCTTTAGAAAATAGCCTTTTTCTACTCGACTTTTAAAATCAAGACCCCCCAGATTCCCCCTTTTTTTTGTGTACACCATGAAATCTTTTAAAATAGATTCAGCAGTTTCAGTAATACCATTAAACTGTAGTAAAAAAAATGTTTAAAATTCTTTGGGTAGTGGGCAGTCTCGCCCTTTAAACCCCATTGCCATATCGGGTGCTTCTCCCCCTAGGGATCTCCTTATCCCATGTAAAATACTCTCATCTGTATATTCTCCAGCATTGATTAAACAGTTAACCTCATAATGCCAGGTTCGATAAGAAACTTCACCGTTCCCAGGTTCTCCATAAAATAAAAAAAATCTAGGATATTTACCTGACGAGCTAGATTTTTCCACATAAACCTTCTCTTGAATAATTCCACCTTTAGATTCCAGTGCCTTCTCCAAATCTTCCGGCGTATCGATTTTCAGTTTCTGCAGAGCAGCCAACAATCCTTGTCTTTAGCTGAAATTCCTTCCATATTTCAAACTGTCTACAAAAAAACTAGTTTCAAACCATTGAAAACAAAATACATGTATAAGACATTACAAAGAAGCTGAAAACAATATGTGTGTAATTATAATCTGATTTCTTCAAAATTACACCTAAAAGAAATCAATGTATACCCATTATTAACAAACAAAATTATACATTATTGACGAACAAAGTAGAGACCATTACACCAGCTCCCCGAAGATAAGTTAGAAAGCTTAGACTACATAAAGACTGCTAAGACTACATCGGTTGCTGCATATAGATATAATTACACAATCACTACTTTACTAACAGATATCACCACCAGAAACAAGTAAATGGTCTCTTATTCCTGTGTATAAAATAAGCAAGTATAAGACATAATAAATTATTATCTCGGGCTATGTTATTTGAGGAAAGATTAATGTATTAATAAAAAACTGAACTGTTGCAGTAGTTAGAATATAGTTTTGTACCCTTCACCAGTATGAGAAAGTGAAAACAAGTGACTCTCTTACAATAATACTTACTTATCACCTCACAATAATTACATGAATATATATATAAAAAAATGAAAAGGTACAAAAAATAGAGAGAAAAAATGCTTGCAGTCCTAATTTTTTTTTACTGTTCACTGTCCACTGGAATATACCGAAGATCAGTCCAAAAGTTTCCTCGAATAATGATTACATAAAATAGTGCATATGCATTTAAATACGTTAGTGTATACACCCCCAAAAAATAATGTTTTCACAAACCACTTGTACTGGAAGTTTCGTCAATGCAAATCCACGACTTGATACACTGTATCCGTTTTCTTCAATAGGGGCTCCAAATGTTACAGGGGGGTTTTCTTGTGTGAGATGGATACGGGTGGATGAACAACAACTAAAATGGTTTCAACTTCATCTTGATTTATACAGTTTTCTTTTCTACATATAAATTTGACGTGTAATAGCTTTCTTTCAATTCTTCATGACCAAGTTAATACTAGTCTATAAAACGTCCTGAAACCAAGAAGAACTTATTAATAAAAAGCATCAACTCATTACAAAAATAGTTATTAATAAAGCATTACAACATTTCTCATTTTCAACATTTCATACAATGGTTCAAACAATATTAATGGTTCAAACAATATTAATGGTTCAAACAATATCAATAGATAGCTGAAACAGCATCTTATCAACTTATTAATTCTAAACAAGTATTTAACAAAGTTTAGTTTAATAAATAATAATAATTCAAGTCAACACTTACAAAGGATAAGCTCCTAACGACATACGACATTATAATCTTGGCATGTGCGTCTCCTCTCGAAAAATAAAAATGTTCATGCAAATTAGACAGAGCAAAAGTAGTTATTTTAACAGCCCGAATATCGATGTAAATAATCTCAATATAATTGAAATAATAACACATAATGTGAGACCAAATACTCAACGATAGAAATAAACCAAAATCAAACAAAATACATTTGACTATTTAGAAGGATGGCTAGATATAAATTCAAAATTCCTACCTATCATTGGAGAGGTCATCAGACCTCTCCATAGTGTTCATACTGATTGCTGGCGGCATCCATTTTTGCGTATCTGATTGCAGTGAATGAATCTCATTTTAAGCGTAAAATCATTAGGAGCAGTCTACAAAAATTGTTTTGCGCATGCCCCGTTTCAATACACGGCTTAACTTAAACGAAAAATTAACATCGAAGTGAACAAATCGGTACATAGAAAAATCGGAAAATATCATTTACGTTACTTAACACTACGTGCATGGATGCTTCATTCGTAACTGTATACATCGATTACCGTATTGTTTTCTAAATAACGGTTCTGATAAATAGTTACAGTGAACATTATAGCTACAATATCACCATGCACTATATATACCGCCTCCGTGGTCGAGGAGTTACAGTCGATGACTCTTAATCCAGTAAACTCTCTGGCGTGGGTTCGATCCCCGGGAGATGCTTTTTTTGGTTAGTTAAGTGCGGAGGAAGTTTGTCTAGTACTGGTGTAACTCTCAAGGAACGATGGTTAGGAAACTACCCGCCTATATGACTAAAATACTGTTGGGAAAAGGCGTACAATTAAAAACAAACAAACATATTATATGACCGAGTGAACCGTGTATTGAACCGGTATATCTAAATAACGCCAAAGGGAGATTTTTTTGGCGCAAATGGGCACAAATTTTATCTCAAGTTTGAATTTTCTTCTAATATTGTGGTTGGAAGGCATGCAACTTTATATACTGTTTATTCCAATAAACAGTATATAACAGTATAACAGTATATAACAGTATTTTACTGTTTATTCAATCAAATAATATCAACATTTTTTATGTAAACTTGTTTGATTAACATACTTTATACTCGTTTTGGAAATGTAGAGGGAATGCTTCCTTATATTTAACAAAACAGTGACCGAAAATTTGCTTATTGAACTTTACAAGAAACTTTTATTTTGAAAATACTTTTAATATATATATATAATTTTTCTACAATGGAACTGGAATTTAAAATACAAATGTAAATGATATATATCATTTAATTTACATTAAGTAATTTTACATTTTTTTTTGTAGAAAAAGTATCCCTAATGCGCCAAGAAAAAAGTCCATTTCTCCGGCATATAATCTTTTAAAACATTAAAAAAGTTGAAATGTAAAACAAACTTTCATTGCAATATATATAATAAATTATATTTTGTTTTGTAATTGTAATTTATAAACATTCATTGTGTCTGTTATGCAAAAATATCCCAAATATTTTCGAATTAAACAAATTTTCCACAGCAGCAAAAAGACCTCTCGCAGGCTTCTTTTTAAAGAAGCAAACTTGTAGATCTATCTGACAGCCTAACCGGAAAGAGAAGAAAGCGCTTCGTAAGATCAGCTGTTTATATATATTTTTGTGATATGGTAGAACACCACCAATTAATCGGAATACCCACTCAATTTCCGCACCGCTACAAATATTTATCACACTTGGCACAAATGTTGACTAGACCATTGTCTTTGTAACAACATGCCCAGGCTTTAATTTCCTGTTACCATGGCATCGAGAGGACATCTCAGAATTGCCAAAAATCACTATTTTGTGTTGATTTTCATCAAAATTGATTTCAATTGCTGCAACTTCTCAATGGATTGAGCTAGAGTCAAATGCTTTTCAGGGTTGGTTCCACATTACCTTATGATCGATCTGGGGTCATTTTTAGCCTCTCACAAGTCCAAAATTTTCTTGGTGATGACTGCCGCCCCCTTCAAACCCACATGCCCCTTCTTGCAACCCCCTGATGTATCTTTTAGTTTGGGGGCCGCGACGAAAAAAGGTCACTTTTTAAAACAACATTTCTCAAACATAAACAAGTGTTCGGGGCATAAATAAGGCATTTTTCACCATTTATTTAAAACAAAAATAAACTGGGGGGGGGGATAAAAAGGCACATCGGGTAATGGGTTAACAGAAAATGATGAAAAAAATGAAATTACCCCAAAATCGCGTTTTTTCCATGTTAAAACACGGCCTAACATATAAATTTGAAGAAAAATTGTTGTTTTGTAGATTTTGTAAGTTTTTTCATTAACCAATTACTTCATGGGCATTTTGTGAAAAATGGCTGTTTCCATTGAAAAGTCTCCCGTTACAAGTTCAAATTGCTATAAAACTATAAAATCTGCTTCAATATTTATCACACTTGGCACAAATGTTGACTAGACCATTGCCATTGTAACAACATGCCCAGGCTTTAATTTCCTGTTACCATGGCAACGAGAGGACATATCAGAATTGCAAAAAAATCACCATTTTGTGTTGATTTTCATCAAAATTGATTTCAATTGCTGCAACTTCTCAATGGATTGAGCTAGAGTCAAATGCTTTTCAGCGTTGGTTACATATTAACCTTATGATCGATCTGGTGTCATTTTTAGCCTCTCACAAGTCCAAAATTTTGCTTGCGATGACTGCCGCCCCCTTCAAACCCTCCAAACAGAAGGGGGATCAAACCCCTTCTGACAACCCCCTGATGTATCTTTTGGTTTGGGGGCTGCGCCGAAAAAGAGGTCACTTTTTAAACAACATTTCTCAAACAAAAAGTGTTGAGGGCCTAAATACGGCATTTTTTCAAAATTTTAGACAACAATAAAGGCGGCTGAAAAAGGCGTGTACATTGTATATCGGATAATGGATAAAGCAAGCATAATTTAGGTTACAAAATTGAGATTTGAAATTCTTAACTTTTGGAAAATCAAGATGTCAACATTGGGAAAAATCGACATCGTTTTTAGGATCCAGCCATTTAGGAGTAGGTTTAGTCATGTAGAATATCCTTTTATCTGGCTTCCAGTCATACTGTCCTGCAGTGCGTCAGTAGACTGACAGTGAAGTGGTGGGACATCCGTGTCCTTTGGATACATTTCTAGTTCATCTTGTCTTCCATGAAATATGGCTTTACTTCTTAGACTTGACAACCATATTATTAACATGTACATCTTCCGTTATAAGAATAATTTATAATGATTGTTCGTGCGCAAAATATAACAGTTTTTAAAGTAAATACAATGTGTATTACTTTCTTTTACACCTTCTTAAGACCCTCATTCCATAACAGTAAGACTTAAATTGACTGCCTGTCTATTATGTGTATTGACTGAGGAGACCACACAGGAACAAAAATGTTGTTTACAAGTTTTCTTAGTATTTCATATGGTTGTTATAATGTTTTTCGGTACATAATGTCTCTTGATGTGTTTCTTAAACTTCAGATGAAAGCACTACTTTAACAAAAAAAATTAAAAGAAAGACAGAATTAAGCCCAAGGATTTCTTGTATCTATGATGGACGACCAATCATTCTTGAAGATGATGATAGAAAAAGATTAGATGAAAACTGTATTTTTTTCAAGAAGGGTGGATTTGGAGAAATTTTTGAAGTGAAAGGTATATATTCTTTCTACAATTATTAAAAACGCTGTTCTTTTTTCCCTTGTATTTTTAATATAAAAATCAAGAATATTGGAAGACTGTTTCAGTCTTTCATTTTAGTTCCTGACACTTTCATTTCAATTCATGTTTTACTTTTTATATTTTCTTCATATTGTGATTAAACCATACACCCTCATTTGTTGATTGTAAGTAAGGTAGCGGGGAAAAAACATAAAAGTGAATCAACGGTGTCAACAAATTAATGTTAAAAATAAAAAGAACATGAGAATGGCCACTTGAGCATCCATCTGGATTCAAATTAATCTTTTTTGCAAGGTAATTAGGAATATAATATTCTATTTATCTAATGTCCAAAACAACTGTGTTCATTTTAAATGGACATATTTCTTGATTTGCGTCAGATTATAAGGCTTTAACTTTATAATTGTTTATTTCGGAGGACCTTACTTCATATGGTTCACCGAAATGTGTGTCAGGTAAAAAGAAATGTTGGTTTCTGGTAAAAGTATGTTGCTTGAGATTCAATGGTAAGTTACTAGTATTATTTAATTATTTGTAAATTACAACTACATGTTTTATTTAAAACAAAATCGAAATGCTGTTCGACCTTTATGAAATTCCTTTATTATAGTTACCAATTCATGCATTGTCTTTTTAGCTCACCTGACCACGAAGTGGTCAAGGTGAGGTATAGTGATGAGGCTCTGTCCATCATCGTGCGTCGTTCGTCGTCAATAATTGGGTTGTTAACACTCTAGCAGTCACAATTTTGATTGGATCATCATCAAACTTTGTCAGAATTTTGTCTCAATGGAATATAGGTTAAGTTCGAAGATTGGTCATCTTAGGTCAAAAACTAGGTCACAGGAGTTAAACAAGAAAAAGCTTGTTAACACTCTAGTGGCTGCAGTTTTGATCAAAATATTCTTGAAATTTGTCAGGAGGGTTGCTTTTCTAGGTCAAGTTCGAAGATGGGTCATCCCCTGTTAAAAACTAGGTCACAGGAGCTAAAAATAAAAAAATCTTGTTAAGACTCTACTGGCTGCAGTTTTCATCCAAATAATCTGAAAATTTATCAGGAAGGTTGTTTTGATGATTTCTAGGTCAAGTTTGAAAATGGGTCATGTCCGGTCAAAAACTAGGTCACAGGAGCTAAAAAATAAAAATGTTTTTAACACTCTAGTGGCTGAGTTTTTATCCCAATATAATCTGAAAACTTGGGAAAGGGTTGTTTTGATGATTTCTAGGTCAAGCTGGAAGATGGGTTATCTCGGCCAAAATCTAGGTCACAGGAGCTAGAAATAGAAAAAAGCTTTTAACACTCTAGTGGCTTGCATTTTGATAAAATAGTCTGGAAAACTTGGCAGGTAGGATGATTTCTAGGTCAAGTTCGAAATGGGTCATCTCTAGTCCCCCAAAAAAAACTAGGGTCAAAGGAGCTTTAAAATAGAAAAATCTTGTAAAAACTCTAATGGCTGCAGTTTTGATCAAAATATTCTGGAAAATTAGTTAGAAAGGTTGTAGTTTGATTCTAGTAAAATTGAAGAAGGGTATCTTGGTCAAAACAATTACAGGGGCTAAAATAGAAAAAACTTGTTTAAACTTTGGGCGTGTTTTTATTCAAATATTTGGAAAAAAGGGGCAAAGGTTTTTTTGATGATTTTTAGGGGAAATTTAAGATAGGAAAACTCTTTTCCAAAAACTAGGTCACAGGATCTAAAAATAGAAAAATCTTGTTAACACTCTAGTGGCTGCTGTTTTGATCCAAATATTCTGGAAATTTGTCAGAAAGGGTTTTTTTGATGATTTTTAGGTCAAGTTCGAAGTTGGGTCATCCCCGAGCGAAAACAAGGTCCAATGGCTAAAAATAGTAAAAGCTTGTTTACACTCTAGTGGCTGCAGTTTTGATCCAAATATTCTGGAAATTTGTCAGAAAGGTTGTTTTGGTGATTTCTAGGTCAAGTTCGAAGATGGGTCATCTCTGCTCAAAAACTAGCCCACAGGATATAAAAATAGAAAAATCTTGTTATCACTCAAGTGGCTGCAGTTTTGGTCCAAACATTCTGGAACTTTATTAGGAATGTTGTTTTGATGATTTCTAGGTCAAGTTCGAAGATGGGTTATCTCCGGTCTGAAACTAGGTCGCAGGCGCTAAAAATAGAAAAAGCTTGTTAACACACTAGTTGCTGCGGTTTTATCCAAATATTATAGAAATTTTTCAAGAAGGTTGTTTTGATGATTTCTATGTCAAGTTTGAAGATGGGTCATCTCCGGTCAAAAATTAGGTCGCAGGCACTAAACAGAGAAAAAGCTTGTAAACACTCTTGTTGTTGCAGTTTTGATTCAAATATTCTGGAAATTTGTCAAGAAGGTTGTTTTGATGATTTCTAGGTCAAGTTCGAAAATGAGTTATCTCCGCTCAAAAACTAGGTCTCAGGAGCTTAAAATAGAAAAATCTGGTTAAAACTCTAGTGGCTGCAGTTTTGATCCAAATATTCTGGACATTTGTCAGGAAGTTTGTTTTGATCATATATAGGTCAAGATTGAAGATGGGTCATCTCTGCTTAAAAACTAGGTCACAGGAGCTATAAATATAAAAATATTGTTAACACTCTAGTGGCTGCAGTTTTAATCCAAATATTTTGGAAATTTGTCAAGAAGGTTGTTTTGATGATTTCTAGGTCAAGTTCGAATATATGTCGTTTCTGTTCAAAAACTAGGTCACAGGGGCTAAAAATCTAAAGTCTTGATAACACTCAAGTGGTTGCAGGTTTGATCCAAATATCAGGATGGTCGTTTTGATGATTTCTAGGTCAAGTTTTTGTTATGGATCACCTGGCGTCAAAAACAAGGTCACACTGCCCAAATATGGAAAATTCTTGTAAACAGTCTAATGGTAACATTTTGACTCAATTCTCATCAAACTTGGTATGGCTGCTTGTCTAGTTAATTGCTTGGAGGAGTTTGAATATGGGTTTCTCTGGTGAAAAACTAGGTCACAAGAGCTTAAAATAGAAAATCTTGTGAACTCTCTTGTGGCTACTGTTGTTATCCAAATATCCTGAAAATTGGTCTGCAAGTTTCGTTTGATGAATTCTAGGTCATGTTTCATTGGTCACCTGGGGTCAATTGCTAGGTCACACTGCCAAAATATGGGAAAACCTTTTTAACACACTAGAGGTCACATTCTTTACTCAAAATTGCTTGGATGTGGTTTATAGGTCAGGGGAGCGATCTAGGGCCATCATGATCCTCTTGTTTTGAGAATTGTTTGTTGTTGAGGGTTTAGGTGCGTCAAACATTCAACGTGGGGATAAAGAAAATCCCTTAAGAAACAGGCTAAAACACTTTACATCAAACAGTCTTCATCTGTGATGATGAAAACACAAACCCTTGTTCGATCAATTATATGAATCAACAAATGAAGGGAATGATGGTGATGGTACATATTCTAATACATATGTGGATACATACGTTTTCCTTTCTGTTCATTTCTTTTAATGCTTGTTAGCTACAAATGCATTATGGATTTAGTGAAGAAGAGATTCACAGTATTTAAGCATATTTTATATTTAGATACAGAACACATACTCAAATATGGATCACAATGTGAATAATGGCCATTTTTATTTTCATTTGTTGAAATCCAAAGAATCGACAAGGACTGCCTGTATGTTTTACATCATCACGGGTGAACATTGTGTGGTTATATAATCCTAGGAGCCTATTTTCAGATATTTTTATCGAAATGTCAGTTGTTTGACACACCTGAACAAACGACAACCGAAAATTCTCAAAAAGACTGCATCAAATGACAACAAATAAAATGGTTATTATCGAGAAATATATAAGGGTTGAATAGGTTTCTAATTTTTGTCCAATTATACTTCATATTTACGAAAATCAATCAAATTTGTAAAACTTTGATTTCCTGAAAAAGGCTGTCTTTAATGTGAGTTTAACAATCATATTTTTTACCTGGACCAACATATCTTTCTAACTGGTGAACATATCAATGAACATATGAAGTTGGTCCCATGTATATATAACTCAAAATATGTCAAGAAAATTTATTTTTACACTAGTGTACTTTCATACATCGTAGAATAGAATAGCTATTTTCTCATCCTGGAATTGACTTTGGCGTCTTTGTAAAACTTGGTTAAAGTTTTGCTTGCAACATCATATCTCATCAGCCACTCATGATATTTGCTTGTAACTTCATAAACTTATTTGACAGCATAAAATTATGGCCCTTTTTAGTCCCCTACCGGTTTAACCGGAGGGAAATTTAGGTTTTTCCTCCGTCCGTCTGTCTGTCTATCAGTCCGTCAGTCCGTCCGTCCACAAAACTGGATCCCGCGATAACGCAAAAAGTACTGAAAATATTTTTTTGAAACTTGATATATGGATAGATGGCAGTATGGAGATTATGCACGTTTTTTCTTCTTCCTATGTTGAAAATTCTGATTGCTATGGCAACAAATAGTCTGAAAATATGGCAAATTTAACACATAAACTGGATCCACTCATAACTCAAAAAGTACTGAAAATATTTTAATGAAACTTGAAATATGGGTAGATGGCAGTCTGGAGATTATGCACATCTTTTTCTTTTCTTCCTATGTTGAAAATTCTGGTTGCTATGGCAACAAATAGCCTGAATTTTAAGATTTCTGATTTACATTTTTCAGCTTTTTCACTATAAGTCTTTTATTATACCCCCACCACAAAATGTGGGGGGGGGGGGGGGGGGGCTATAATGGATTCGCTTTGTCGCGTCGGTCGGTCCGTCGGTCCGTCTCCATTTTCGTGTCCGCTCTATAACTCTATACCAATTGAAGGATTTTCTTCAAACTTTGCTCAAATGTTCACCTCAACAAGGGGATGTGCAGAACCCATGTTGCCCATGTGTCAGCTCAAGGTCAAGGTCACAATTGAAGGTCAAATATCAAACACAATCAAATATTAGACAGTATGTTGTGTCTGCTCTGTAAGTCCTACACTTATTGAAAGATTTTCTTCAAACTTTGCTCAAATGTTCACCTCAACAAGTGGATGTGCAAAACCCATGTTGCCCATGTGTCAGCTTAAGGTCAAGGTCACAATTGAAGGTCAAATATCAATCATTCAAATATTACACAGTATGTTGTGTCCGCTCTGTTAGTCCTACACTAATTGAAAGATTTTCTTCTTACTTGGCTAAAATGTTAACCTCAACAAGGGGATGTGCAGAAACCATGTTGCTCATGTCTCAGCTCAAGGTCAAGGTCACAATTGAAGGTCAAATATCAAACAATCAAATATTGCTCAATATGTCGTGTCAAATATTAGACAGTATGTTGTGTCTGCTCTGTAAGTCCTACACTAATTGAAAGATTTTCTTCAATCTTGGCTCAAATGTTCACCTCAACAAGGGAATGTGCAGAACCCATGTCACCTTTTTGCCGGCTTAAGGTCAAGGTCACACATGAAGGTCAAATATCAAACAATCAAATATTACACAGTATGTCGTGTCCGCTCTGTAAGTCCTACACTAATTGAAAGATTTTCTTCAATCTTGGCTCAAATGTTCACCTCAACAAGGGAATGTGCAGAACCCATGTCACCTTTTTGCCGGCTTAAGGTCAAGGTCACACTTGAAGGTAAAAAATTGACTTAGAAAATATTCTTAAATTTTAACATTTATTATCCCCCGCCGATGGAATCGGGAAGGAGATATAGTTTTGGCGTTGTCCGTCCGTCCATTCGTCCGCCCGAATTTCGTTTCCGGAGTAGTTCTCTGCAACTACTGGCTGGAATTTCAACGAAACTTTATGAGAATCATCATATCAAGAGGAGAATGCGCATCTGACCGTCCGTCCGTCCGTTCGTCCATCCGTCCGTCCGTCCGAATTTCGTTTCCGGAGTAGTTCTCTGCAACTACTGGCTGGAATTCAACGAAACTTTATGAGAATCATCAATATCAAGAGGAGATGCGCATATCGTCAGCTTGTTCCGGTCAGACCCTTTAACTCAGAGTTATGGCCCTTGATAAGTTATGTAGAATGCATATAGAGTAAAATTTTGTTTCCGGAGTAGTTCTCTGCAACTACTGGCTGGAATTCAACGAAACTTTATGGGAATCATAAATATCAAGAGGAGATGCGCATATCATCGGCTTGTTCCGCTCAGACCCTTTAACACAGAGTTATGGCCCTTGATTAGTTATGTGGTATGCATATAGAGTAAAAATCGTTTCCGCACTACTTCTCTGCAACTACTGGCTGGAATTAAATAAAACTTTATGGGAACCTTCAATACCAAGAGGAGATGCGCATATCGTCGGCTTATTCCGGTCAGACACTTTAACTCAGAGCTATGGCCCTTAATTAGATATGCAATATGAATATGGAGTAGAAATCGTTTCCTCGCTAATTCTCTGCAACTACTGGCTGGAATTCAATGAAACTTTATGGGTATCTTCAATACAAGAGGAGATGTGCATATCGTTGCCTTGTTGCGGTCAGACACTTAAACTCAGAGTTATGGCCCTTGATTAGTTATGCAGTATGCATATAGAGAAAAAATCGTGTCCGCGCTACTTCTCTGCAACTAATGGCTGGAATTGAATGAAACTTTATGGAACCTTCAATACCAAGAGGAGATGCGCATATCATTGCCTTGTTGGGGTCAGACACTTTAACTCAGAGTTATTGCCCTTGATTAGTTATGCAGTATCCATATGGAAAAATATTCGTTTCCTCGCTACTTCTCTGCAACTACTGTCTGGAATTCAATGAAACTTTATGGGATTCTAAGAGGAGATGTGCATATAGTCGCCTTGTTCCGGTCAGATACTTATAACTCAGATTTATGGCCCTTGATTAGTTATGTTGTATGTATACATCTCATTGGCATTTCCAGTTATTACTATTTAACACAAAGTTATGGCTCTGTTTTTGCCCTGAATATTTATCAAGTTCAAAGAATATTACTGTTTATGCCTATGATGATTAATATATAAATAAAGCCTTATGTCTTCAGTTGTTGTGTTAATAATAACCAGTACTCGGCGGGGGATATAAATTCAACGAATTTGCTTGTTTGAATATTTCTGAATCTAGAAAAGGTATTTGCTTGAAACTTAAAATATATATGAAGTGTCACAATTAAGATATATGCTGATCAAGTTTCATAACTCTTTATTGCATTTTAACAAAGTTATGCCCCTTTTTAAGTCTTCAAATTTACATACAATCAAATATTAGACAATATGTCGAGTCCGCTCTATAAATCCTATACTAATGGAAGAATTTTCTTCAAACTTTACTCAAATGTTCACCTCAACAAGGTTATGAAATATGAATCCATGTCACCTTTGTGCCGACTAAAGGCCAAGGTCACACTTGAAGATCAAAAATTGACTTAGAAAATGTTCTTAAATTTTAACATGTACTTGAATATTTCTGAAACTAGCACAGGTATTGCTTGAAACTTAAAACATATATGAGGTGTCGCAAATAAGATATGCAGGTCAAGTTTCATTACTCTGTATTGCATTTTGACAAAGTTATGCCCCTTTTTAAGTCTTCAAATTTACATACAATCAATACTAGACAATATGTTGTGTCCGCTCTATAAATTCTTTACTCAAATGTTCACCCAAACTGGGCGATGTGCAAAACCCATCTTACCCTTGTGCCAGATTAAGGTCAAGGCCACACTTGAAAGTAAAAAATTGACTTATAAATAAAATGTTTAGTACATTGGGAAAATGAAAGGTTATTTGTAACTGTTTCGAACATGATAAGATAATATATATTTATACTATTACCTGAACAATTAGTCTTCTTTTCACCAGAGATAATTTATTTTATGTATTTATGCCACTTAAGTTATTCCCTTAACCACCTTTCCAAGTCGTCTTCTGTCAAGGACATTGGTGGGGGTATGAATCGCATTCAGCGATAGTTCTAGTTTCTTAAGGTGTTTACTTCATACTTTAAATATAAGTTTCTGGTCATCAACCACATCATATGTGACAAGGTTTTCAACTCTAGCACAAGCATTATCAGTGTTACCTCTCTTGAACTTAGAATTTTTATGAAAATAATGTTGTCTTTTATAAATAATTTCTTTATTTCCTATTGTATCTTCTTCAAACTTCATATATATGTTTCTTATTATTGATCACTCAACATTTTTGAGAAGGTTAAATACTCTAGCAAGACTATTTCCAGAATTATGTCCTCCTTGAACTTAGATTTTTTTCGAGAAATTAGTATTCTTCACTCCAACTTCTTCATTCCTTATAGGATTTACTTTAAAATCCCACATCGTAATAATATGACAAGGTTGTATAAACATAATTTCCTTACTAGGCAAGGAAACTTTACACATTACTGTGATATAGACAAACTTAGAACTCAAAAGATTTAAGTACATTCATGTCATTCATTCACTGGTTAAATTGAATGGCAAATGGCCCATCAGAATGTTGCTGGGGTTCTAATCGGTAGGGGACTTATGGATTGCTTGCAATACTATGATAATTGCTTTGAATTTAGAAAATTTTAGTAAAAGTTTTGCATGCAGTATCAATCTTCAAAACTACTGAAACTTATTATAAGTATTTGAGGTCATAAATTTGAGGTTACTCTCAGTGGCCTATAAATTAAGCATGGATTTTTACAGATGTATGGCCCTTTTTGTGGTGCCTGCTAAAGAGTATCTCTGTCTATCCATACTACCGGAAAGAGATATGGGGCCATCTAACAAAGACAATAAAATAGTTCATTCCGTGACAATAGAAAAAGGGACCAATGGCTCTCTATTAAACAAAAAAATAACAATATGAATGGCCCTTTACTGTGAAATCATTTTTATTCGTGGGCATGAAATAACGTGGTTTTATCAAAACTGGCATTTTCGTGGGTTCTTAAATTCGTGGTACTTCATTTTCTTGTAAAAAAATAAGCAATGGAAAGAATTCTTTCCCTTAATCACCGCGCTGTTTTACTTACCGCGTGTATATAACACAGCTTTTGTCAATAAATTTAATCCTTGCCTCTGGGAGTAATACAGTTACTGCCGATAATTGACAGCAATTAAAGATCCTGTAACACATTATTTTTATGGTTTTATATTCAAATTATGATGCTCAAATTAAGATTTATCGATATTGTAAGTTTCAAAAAACATTATTTATTAAGATATTACCGAATTTAATATTTCATGTAAATAAAGGGAGGTAATTAGAATTTAGTTTTCCATAAATTCTAAGTCAATTTTTCCAAAAAGAAATGAATGCATATAATTTAATGATTACCTTAAATATGTACAAATATTTGCAATACATATTTTACATATTCTTCCATGTTTGAAAATTGACGAATTTGCATAATTACATACATATATAATTCAATGAAGAGTGGTATGCAATCTCAATTACAAAACATACAGGATCTTTAACACGTTAGTGTGTCACGATATGCAGCTCCATTGGTAACACTGCCCCTATAATTCCCAAATGTAAACATCGCATAAATAATACAACATCTGCCACTTTATAAGCAGCGAGTAAAAACGTTAACACCCTGAATCGGTCCAAAACTACACACTATGTCACATAATTGGCATTTTCTTGTGTAAGAATTTTAGTCAGAGTAATGGCCTTTTAATAATGTTCAAGTTTGTTCGGACTACTTCTCTTACATTGCTAATGCAATTTAAATGAAACTTTATAGGATTTAATGATACCTTAAGTTCTTGCGCATGTTTAACGGGTTTCTCGGTTGACAGATTTTAGGCCATTGGTTATGGCCTAAAAAGGGCGTTTTGTTTCGATACAGAAGCCGCTACATGCTACAAAGTAGCCACAGCATGAGGAATCACTTCGCCGTTGTCTCTCTGTCTGTCACAATATGTGTCTGTATTTCACAAGAGCTACTGGTCCCGTTGTATCTATACAGGATTAATCAATACCAAGTCAAGTTGTGTATATTATCATCACTTTGTGCTCAATGATTTTTGACAGCTTGATGGTGTTTTGATAATTTTTGCTAGATTTTTTTAGCTCACCTGACCACGAAGTGGTCAATGTGAGGTATAGTGATGGGGCTATGTCCGGCGTCCGTCGTCTTGCGTCGTGCATAGTGCGTCGTGCGTCGTCAACAATTGGGTTGTTAACAGTCTAGCAGTCACAGTTTTGATTGGATCATCATCAAAGTTTGTCAGAATGTTTGTCTCAATGAAATACAGATCGAGTTCGAAGATGGGTTATCTCCCGAGGGTCAAAACTAGGTCACAGAAGCTAAAAATAGAAAAAGCTTGTTAACACTCTAGTGGCTGCAGTTTTCATCCGAATATTCTGGAAATTTGTCAGGAAGGTTATTTTGATAATTTCTAGGTCAAGTTCGAAGATGGGTCATCTCCCGTTAATAACTAGGTCACAGGAGCTCAAAATAGAAAAAAGCTTGTTAACACTCTAGTGGCTGCAGTTTTCATCCAAATATTCTGGAATTTTGTCAGGAAGGTTGTTTGGATGATATCTAAGTAATGTTCAAAGATGGGTCATGTCCGGTCAAAAACTAGGTCACAGGAGCTAAAAATAGAAAAAGCTTGTTAACACTCTAGTGGCTGCAGTTTTGATCCAAATATTCTGGAAATTTGTCAGGAAGGCTGTTTTGATGATATCTAAGTCAAGTTAGAAGATGGGTCATGTTCGGTCAAAAACTAGGTCACAGGAGCTATCAATAGAAAATTTTTGTTTACGCTCTAATGGCTGCAGTTTTCATCCAAATATTCTGGAAATTTGTCAGGAAGGTTGTTTTGATGATTTCTATGTAAAGTTCGAAGATGGGTCATCTCCGGTCAACAACTAGGTCACAGGAGATAAAAATAGAAAAAGCTTGTTAACACTCTAGTGGCTACAGTTTTTATTCAAATATTCTGGACATTTGTCAGGTAGGTTGTTTTGGTGATTTCTAGGTCAAGTTCGAAGATGGGTCATCTCCGGTCAAAACTAGGTCACACGAGCTAAAAATAGAAAAAGCTTGTTAACACTCTAGTGGCTACAGTTTTTATTCAAATATTCTGGACATTTGTCAGGTAGGTTGTTTTGATGATTTCTAGGTCAAGTTCGAAGATGGGTCATCTCCGGTCAAAAACTAGGTCACACGAGCTTAAAATAGAAAAAGCTTGTTAACACTCTTGTGGCTGCAGTTTTGAACCAAATATTCTGGAAATTTGTCAGGAAGGTTTTTTTGATTATTTCAAGGTAAAGTTCGAAGATTGTTCATGTCCGGTCAAAAACTAGGTCACAGGAGTTAAAAATTGAAAAATATTTTTAACACTCTAATGGCTGCAGTTTTGATTCAATTATTCTGGAAATTTGTCAGGAAGGTTGTTTTGATGATTTTCTAGGTCAAGTTCAAAGATGGGTCATCTCCGGTCAAAAACTAGGTCACAGGTGCTAAAAATAAAAAAAGCTTGTTTACACTCTAGTGGCTGCAGTTTTGATCCAAATATTCTGGAAATTTGTCAGGAAGGTTGTTTTGATGATATCTATGTCATATTCGAAGATTGGTCATATCCGGTCAAAAACTTGGTCACAGGAGCTAAAAATAGAAAAATCTTTTTAACACTCTAGTGTCTGCAGTTTTGATCCAAATTTCCTGTAAATTGGTCAGGAAGGTTGTTTTGATGATTTCTAGGTCAAGTTTGAAAATGGGTCGTCTTCGGTCAAAAATTAGGTCACGTTGCCAAATATGGAGGTCACATGTTTAACTCAGTTGTCATCAAACTTGGCCAGGATGCTTGTGTAAGACATTGCTTGGATGCGGTTGATGGGTCAGGTGAGCGATCTAGGGCCATCATTGCCCTCTTTTTTAAGAAAAACTTCGAGCTATTGCTACAATCAGTTTGTCGTTGCTGTCCAGTAACTTTAACATCGGCCATTATTTCTTAATAGATTGTTTTCATACTTGGACACAACAGCCCTTTGGCATGGCATTCAAGTAGACCAAACCTTGACTCCTAAAGACCTCTGGTCAAATGTTTGATTTTCGCTTGATTTTTACTCTATTAGGCTTTATAATATGTTATTTATGAATGGATTGTTTTCATATATTGACAAAACAATCCTTTGGACAAAACTTTTATGTAGCCTTAATTGAATGAAACCTTCAGTCAGCTGAATAACCTTGACCTTGAAGTTCAATTTATGAATTAAGCCTGATTAATTTATGCTAAAATGGGCCAAAACGTTGATATTTATTCATGGAGTGTCTTCATACTTGCGCACAACTATCTGGGCAATGTCTTTAAAAGATCAAACTCAACATGACCTTGACCTGTAAATTACATTGGCCTTGAAGGTCAAATTATTGTAATTTCATAGTGTTTTTGCTATTATCGGCTAGAATATTGTAATTAATGAATGCATTGTCTTTATACTTGTGTACAACAATCCTTGGAGAAGACAATAAAGAAGATATAAACTGAACTTGAACTTGACCTTAAAACTGATATTGAACTAAACCTTAAGTTTACCTTTACACATAAGGTAAATAAAGTGAAGTTTGCTAGAATTTGCCATGACTTTGCATTTTATTTATGTATTTGATTTATACTTGGACAAAAGAACCCTTCTGACAAAACCAATATGTTTAATAATTCAAGTAGGATCGTGACATTTTTTTGACCTTTAATGTCAATGTAATTATTGGAATTTGGTTTAATTGTCATAACTTTGGAGACAGATTATATGCAGATTTGATTCAAAACCGAATTGAATTATTCTGATATGACTCTGACCTAAAATGGACATCGGCCATCAAGTTGAAATTATTGAAATTTGCTAAAAACTTTAATATTTATTTAAATCTTTGATTCATACTTGGACAAAAGAACACAAATGACAAAACCAACGCTATCACTTTGACCTTTTAATTGACCTTGACCAACAGGGTCAAATTATTGAAACTTGCTTAAATTGTTTTACATGTACTTTGTTACTTATTTAGGGATTGATTCATTCTTGGACAAAAGGGCACAAATGAAAACACCGCATAACAATTACTACAAATATAGCATTGACCTTTGAATAACCTTGACCTTCAAGGTCAAATAAAAATTTGAATTTCATTTCTTACAAAAATCATATTTTGTACGAGTACTATACTTAAAAAGGCCCATTATGTCCTAAAAAGGCTTTTATTTACATTTGTTTTAAGTTTTTTTTTTAATTTTGTGTTCTTTTATAGTTTGTTAAAAGTTATCTATTCTTTAACCATCTTTATACCCCCACACAACAAAAATTAAAGGGGAGTAAACTGGAATCAGCTTGTCCGCCCGGCCGTCGCCTCGTCCGGCTGTCCGTCGGTTTTTCCTTGTCCGCAAAATAACTTAAGATTCCTTTGACCCACAGTTTTCATATTTGGAAGTTAGATTGGTCATGAAAAGTAGATGATCCCTATTGATTTTGAGGTCACTGGGTCAAAGGTCAAGGTCACAGGGGCCTTGACTTCGAAAAGTTTGTCAGCCTAATAACTTAAGGTTCATTGACCAACAGTCTTCATATTTGGCATGGAGGTTAGTCATGATGAGTAGATGACCGCTTTTTGATTTTGAGGTCACAGGGTCAAAGGTCAAGGTCACATGGGCCTGGATTGAAAAAAGCTTGTCCGCCCAATAACTTAAGATTCCTTTGACCCACAGTCTTCATATTTGGCAATGAGGTTAGCCATGATGAGTAGTTGGCCCCTATTGACTTTAAGGTCACTGTATCAAAGGTCAAGGTGACAGGGGCCTGGACTGAAAAAAAACTTGTTCATCCAATAACTTAAGATTCCTTTGACCAGAAGTCTTCATATTTGACATGGAAGTAAGTCATGATGAGTAGATGATCCCTATCAATTTTGAGGTCACTTGGTAAAAGGTCAAGGTCACAGGGGCCTTGACTTCAAACAGCTTGTCCGCCCAATAACTTAAGATTCCTTTGACCCATAGTCTTCATATTAGGTATGGAGGCTAGTCATGATGAGTAGATGATCCTTATTGATATTGAGGTCACTGGGTCAAAGGTAAAGGCCACAGGGGCCTTGACTTAAAAAAAACTTGTCCGCCCAATAACTTAAGATTCCTTTGACCCACAGTCTTCATATTTGGTATTTAGATTATTCATGAAAAGTAGATGTTCCCTATTGATATTGAGATCACTGGGTCAAAGGTCAAGGTCGCAGGGGCCTTGACTTCAAAAAGCTTGTCCGTCCCAAAAGTTAAGATTCCTTTTACCCACAGTCTTCATATTTGGTATTTAGATTGTTCATGAATAGTAGATGTTCCCATTTGATTTTGAGGTTACCGGGTCAAAGGTCAAGGTCACAGAAGCCTTGATTGAAAAAAAACTTGTCGCCCAATAACTTAAGATTCCTTTGACCAGAAGTCTTCATATTTGGTATGGAGGTTAGTCATGATAAGTAGATGACCCCTATTGATTTTGAGGTCACTGAATCAAAGGTCAAGGTCACAGGGACTTTGACTTCAAAAGGTTGCCCGCCCAATCATTTTAGAAACCTTTGGCAATCTTCATATCTGGCTTAGAGGTTGAGCATGACCATTAGGTGACCCCTATTGATTTTGAAGTCACTGGGTCAAAGGTCAAGGTCACAGGGGCCTTGACTATAAATGCTTGACGGTACAATTGCTTCAATTGCTTAAGAATGCTTTGCTTAACAGTCTTAAAGACATATTTGGTGTTGAGATTGTTTATGACTAGTAGATGACCCCTTTTGAATTTTAGGTGACTGTCAAAGGTCAAGGTCACAGGGATTTTGTTATAATAAGCTTTTCTGCTCAAATGCTTAAGAATGCCTGTCCGCAGTGTATTGATTTTGACATTTTCATATTTAAAGCATGTAGAATACATAATTTAAAAATGCACTGGCTTAGTAACCTCTGATTTGGCAGGGAGTTTGTCCTTGAGCTCTAAATGGCCACTGTTAATTCTGACAAAGTGTTATGCGGGGGTATTCACGCCATGACAATGGCCGTTTAGTTGTCTGCTGTTGTTTTTGGCAGTAAGTAAAGTTATA
Source organism: Ruditapes philippinarum (assembly GCF_026571515.1). Taxonomy (NCBI): domain Eukaryota; kingdom Metazoa; phylum Mollusca; class Bivalvia; order Venerida; family Veneridae; genus Ruditapes; species Ruditapes philippinarum. The sequence continues at coordinate 119,223 of NW_026854153.1, forward strand.
GTGTTTTAGTATTTTCTTTTGGAATCAAAATACTACTTAATGTACATTTTGCAACTTTCTTGACAAATAATTTCACAGTTATCGTTACTTTTTCCTGACAGCAAGCATCTAACATGATGTAAAACCATTATTTAAAAGGTATTTACATGTAATCCATGTTTATCATTTTAAAAAGTACGTTTCTGAGGCATTATATGCCTTTGTTTGTCTTCCTCTGATGTGTTTGACTTTCGAAATAAGAATAAGTGGAAACTGGCCTAGGCTGGACTTATTCTCTTATTCTACTGATAAAATTTGAAGTAAATACTACATTGTTTTTACCTCAAGTGATTATGTATATTTCATGGACTTTCGGTTTAATGTTTGGCCGAGTTTAGTCATTTCGTCATTTAGGCCTCTAATGATTTTTGTATCGCCTATTACTCAACACAGTATCTGCGACATATAGGGATCACTTCTCAGTTGTCTGTCTGTCCGTCTGTCTGTTCATTTCCCTGTCCATCACAAAATTTTTCCACACTGCTCCTTAAAACTACTGGTGCAATTTCATCCTAACTTAACAGAAATGATACGTACATGATCAAATTTTGCAAATTATCCATCACTGAGAAAAGTGGTGGGCAATGTGTGCGAACAGGTCTTCTAAAACTTTCAAATCACCACTTAATACAATTCATTATTGTGACACGTGTGAACTCTCATCACTCTCGTTTTGGGTAGTTAGCGGGAAGGGAAACAAACAATATTTCATTTAAGGCCCCAGAGCTAAGATATTTGTCATGTTTTTTTTGGGCTCACATATCCCATAACTTAGATGCTTCGCATGTAGTATACTACAAAGAGATATATTGATCATGAAACCATGGTCAAAATTGGCCTTGTCCTAGGGTTACTTGCTTTATGTAGATCAATGTGAAGGAAAACACACCTTACATTATTTGGACAGCTTGAATGCTCAGAGCATAAATATTTGGCATTTAGCATTGCCTAGTATCTTCCTACAAAAGTTTTTATGAATCATCCGGTCTTAGATCCATGTCCCTACCTCAAAGGTCAAGGTCACACTTACAGTTTAAAGGTTCACATGAACACAATTAAAGCTTAAATGTACAAATATTCGTGTCCAGACTGAACTTTTGCCATGCATTGAAGGATTTTTACATAACATAGCATACATGTCAAGACGATGTGTTGTGTCTAAGAGCCATGTGTTTACCTGCAAGTTCTCGGTGGTACGTTTGCTATGGATATAATTTCATTTCACAAGAGCAATATTAGGCAATTATTAACTTCTACAGCTTTTTCTTTTCATAATACCTTTCTGCAATACTTACGAACCTTTTCGGAGCCATTCGACACTTTCATGTGACAGCTTTTGTTTACCTATGTTTTCCTTGTATGGTAGAACTTACCTTTGGTCCTAAGAGTCACTAGTCACCATTAGTTATGTATTATTTTTACATTTTTGAGTCTAATAGTAATTTGTCTCTTATTGCTGATCCATAAAGAGATATATATATATATATATTGGATTAGTAATTGATCACTTTTGGAGAATTTGGTAATTACTTGTTTAGTACCTAGGAAAGCCAATAAGGTACAATGACTTCAATAAAAAGACCAAAAATATGTTAAAATTTACTAAATATCCATAAAAACAAACATCATTTGGTGTCTTGTCTGCTTTTTAAGGCTATATTGTTGTGCAAGACTTTGCTTGGTATTGCATTCGGTAAACGTAGGTCTTCATTGTAAGAACTTGTAATTTCGCCCATTTCGAAGAAAAAGCCGAGCTATTATGTTCGCTGCATTGTTGTGCATCGTGCAAAAACATCACTGTAGCATATTATTAAAAAACGACATTTTCAGTATCAAAATGAAACTTTGAATACTCGCTTATCAAGACAAGGCTAAGTTGTTAGACAAGGGACATTATACTAAAAGGTATATTTATGAACTTTGAATTTTGTCAAAATTGCTTGTTATTAAGAATAATGATTTCAAAACTAGGACAGATATCGACATGAAGCATAGGAGTTGGACAAGGGGTATTATTCTAAAAGCTATCTTTTTGGAGTTATGCCCATTTTAAGCTTTTTTTATCAAAATTGCCCATTAAATGAAATGATTTCAAAACTATGAAATGTGGGCACATGACACTTGAAATACTTGATCATCGATACTATGCAAATTTGAATTGTTGCATTTACCGGAAAGCATTATATCCCTTTAAATCTAAATATTGTATAAAAATGATTTATTGCGCTTGAAATATTTTCATGATTTATATACCATTAGATATAGGTCTTGACCCAAATAACAGATCATTCACTAAATTCGTATTTCCGCTTGTGAAAACTGACCCAAAAAAATGCAAAGCGTTTAAAAGCCTTTAAATCCTAAGCCTATTCTTATCAGGACCAGATCTAGCAGTGGCAAATAAAAACAAATGTATGATTTTTATTTTCAATTTTGAGTTTATTTCTTTATCTTTTGTATTTCTTTCTGGCTTAAGTGGCCGAGTCTATATTAAATGTTAAATGTTTTTGGTATCTTTTGGTTAAAATTTGTGGAGTCCTTAATATGTGAGTGAAATTTTAATGTCATGTTTTTGTGTTGCCTGCTACAGAGTAGTGGCAGCATAAAGGGATCACTTCTTCGTCTGTCATACGTCTGTCTATCTGTCAGTCTATCTTAAAACTTGCCCAGACTACTGCTAGATAACAACTGTTTTCATTTGAGTCAAACAATAGGGGAATGATCAGTACCAAGTCAAGCTATGCATATTTTCAGCATTTTTCGGTTCACTGATTTTGTCAGGGTAACAATGGCCTCTTTTATGCTTTTGTTCGAATTACTTCTTTTATTCTACTGATGCAATTTAAAAAAAAACTTTACATGAATAAATGGTAGCTTAAGTACTTGTGCATATTTCATGGGTTTTCTGGTTAAATGATTTATGACTGAGTTTTGGCCCTTGAATGAAAAAGGCATTTTGGCCTGTTTGTTATTTTTGTGTTGTCTGCGCCATAATAGTTGATACATGCCACTGGTCAATCGTCTGTCTGTCTGCATGTCTGTCTGACCATCTGCCTGTCTGTCTGTCCTGTCTGGACTACGCAAACATTAGAAATTGGTAAAGGCTAAGGCAGTTTCTTCCATTTATATGGGTATCTTTATTGTTATTTATGATTATAACCGTGTTTTTCTTTTTATATTTCTTTTACTCTTACAAATATGCTTATGCCTGAAGTTTTGGATATTTTTTTGCAATTTACTGTAACTAACTTATTAAGGAAGAAGTTGAAAGGGGTTTAAGGGTTCCTTGCCTCCTGAGCTCTTTATGGTTTGTTCTTGTGAAAGAATCTGAAAATCTGGCACAGCTCAGGCTTAAAAAAAGATGAAAATGGACTTGCTTGTGAAGTCCAGTGCCAAGTCCAATTCTTTAAGGGGCAAGGTCAAAGAAAAGTTATAAAAGAATCCTGTAAATATATTGAGAAACTAATGAAAACATTTAGACAGTAAATTATTATTAAATACCAATTATATTCAGTGCCCTGTTGTGCTTTTGTACGCATGAATTTAACCATAACTTTGAGATACGAACTGCCATAGCTAGTTATGTATATTCTCTGCTGTATATTAGTATTATTAGCTTTTACTGCATTTTGCTTTTTATGTAGCCACTCCATTACCTGTCTAATTGTTTCTTTTTCAACAACAGTTTTCAATTTTTTACTAACATATATTTTAGTTAAATGTATGCCTGTTTTAGTCAATTCTTCATTGATTACACTGCTTTTTATTTTTAAGAGAATGACAAATCTTTGATCATGCCATATCTTATCAAATACTTTACATTCTGGATAAATGTAATCATACTTGATGAAAGTAAACAATACAAGTAGCTTATGACAATATCGGAAATAATTTAAAATAAAAAATTGGAGAAAAGAGGTTGGCTAATATGGAGATAAGGAGGTCGAAATGTAAAAAAATGCATTTAATGCTCTAAGATTGTGCAAACTTGATGCTGTTATTGGTCAGGAAAAAATGGTTTTGGTCATGGAAAAGTCAGGAATTTTGATTTCTCTTCTTTGTTGGAACACTGAAATAATGATTTTTGTCAAAGATATGGCTCTTTAATATATTTATGTTAAACTTGTGTCCGAATTATTTCTATTATGTCTTAGGAATTTGAAAGAAACTTTACAAGATTGATTAGCACCTCAAGTAATAACGCATATTTAATGGCTAATACGGTTGAATGATTTTTGGCTGAGTTATGACCCTTGTATAACAAAGCGTTTTGAATGTTTATGTTTTTCTCTTGCAATACAGTAGCTGCAACATGCTAACAAAGTAGCCGCAACATAATAAGAACAAACTGTCCAACCACCCTTCAGTACACTTGCTGAATGGACTATCATTAGGCAACTCATGTGATTAAGAATCGCTCTTTTTCTTTTTAAAGTATGCTCATCTAGAGCCCAATTGATATAAGTAAGGAATAATGTGTTTCAGGTAACAATGTGTTCAATATTCCGCTGGCCATCAAGAAAATCAAGACAAACAAGGACAGGAGCATGAGGAATTTGGCATCAAATGTAATTATAATTTAACATTTTAAATTTCACATTTGTTTAGATCAGCTTGAAACCATTTGTGCGACAATTTGTCGTATTGAGGGAAAATCCATAAAGTGCGGGCGGATTGCTTGTGTTATGTACTCGTCATGATAATGGCATGGGGGCATATTGTGTTATTTCTGTCCGTCGATGCATGCATGTGTTAAAAGTCCTTGTCTGGCACATACCTCTGTCATGCATCAAGGGAATTAGAAATTATTAAGCATTAATGTGTAGTATAAATAGACGGTGTTTCATGTCAAGAACTAGAATGCTAGCTCCAAGGTCAAGGTCACACTTGGAGATCAAAGGCCAGTCAGTGGAATATCTTGTCCAGCCCATATCTTGTCATGCATCAAGTGTTTTTAGCTCGACTATTCGAAGAATATGAGAGCTATTGTAGTCGCCCCGGCGTCGGCGTCGGCGTCCGCGTCGGCGTCTGCGTTGGTTAAAGTTTTTTGTAAAGTCAAATATCTCAATAATTACTTGAGATATTCAATTGAAACTTACAATACTTATTTATAGTAACAAGGTACATCAGATTGACAAGTTGGATAACTCTGCCTACAATATTGACAGAATTATGCCCCTTTTTAACTTAGAAATTTTGGTTAAAGTTTTTTGTAAAGTCAAATATCTCAATAATTACTTGAGATATTGAATTGAAACTTACGATACTTATTTATAGTAACAAGGTACATCAGATTGACAAGTGAGATAACTCTGTCTACAATATTGACAGAATTATGCCCCTTTTTAACTTAGAAATTTTGGTTAAAGTTTTTTGTAAAGTCAAATATCTCAACTATTGCTTGAGATATTCAATTGAAACTTACAATATACTTATTTATAGTAACAAGGTACATCAGATTGACAAGTTGGATAACTCTGCCTACAATATTGACAGAATTATGCCCCTTTGGAACTTAGAAATTTTGGTTAAAGTTCTTTTGTAAAGTCAAATATCTCAATTATTGCTTGAGATATTCAATTGAAATTTAAAATACTTTTTTATAGTAACAATGTACATCAGTTTGCAAAATTGCATAACTCTGCCTGCAAAATTTGAAGAATTATTTGCCCCTTTGAAACTTAGAAATTTTGGTTAAAGGTTAAAGGTCTTCAAAGATATTTACTTGAAACTTTACACATGCACTTAGGGTCATAATTGGAGGGTCATAATTGTATGTCACTGACCAAGTTTCATAACTCTATCTTGCATTAAGGCTGATTCATATCCCCTTTTCTACTTAGTCTCTTGGTTAATGTTAACATGCAAGTTTTACATATCTCAATAACTATTAAAGATATTTATTTAAAACTTCACATATGCATTTAGGGTCATAATTGTAGGTCACTGACAAAGATCCATAATTCTATCTTGCATTTAGGCTGATTTTTCTCCCTTTTTCAACTTAGAAATTCATGGTAAAGTTTTTGCTTGTAAGCTGTTATCTCAATTACTACTGAAGGGTTTGTGCTTTTTTGGGACAATTTTATGCATTCATAATAATAAAGCAGTGATTTACTTGATAAAACATCTTAATTAGAATCCCTTTGTACCTTTTCTGTCAAATTTTTGTATTCATAGGTAATTAGTATTATTATACTCAATAAAACAACCTTGTGACATTACCTTCCGAATAGTCAAGCCAATACTGTATAATTAGACTCTCTCTAAGGCCTATAACATGAATTTATTAAAAAAAAATTAGACCTTTTGTGATCTTAAAAAATTTAACATTATCAAGGCTCTTTTACTATCAAGCACTTAGAATAGTCGAGCGTGCTGTCCTTCCGACAGCTCTTGTTTAAAAAAAATTGACACAAATGTTACCCATGATGAGTCAGTTTGTTATGCGCAGGACCTAGACCACAAACTCCTAAATCAAGGTCGCACTTAGAGGTCAAAGGTTAGAAGGAATAAAATCTTGATAAGCCCATAATTCTGTGGATGTTAAAACAATTTGGCGGAAAGGTTTAGCATGATGAGAATATGTCTCATGCAGTCTCAGGTCATACTTAGAGGTCAAATGTCAGATGCCCATCCCATAATTACGTTCATCAAGGGATTTTGAAACAATTACAAACAAATGTATAGCATGATGAGATGGTGTGTCATGAGCAAGACCAAGACCCCTTCCTTCAAGGTCAAGGTTATACTTAGAGGTTAAAGTTAACTAAGAAATTCTTGTCTGTGTCATGCATTAAGGGATATCTAAGTTAGTTGTCAAAGCATGAGTTATGTTATCCTACCAATTGTAAAAATCAATGCTTTACTTTGACAATATAATTATACCCCAACCACAAAATGTGGGGGAGGGGTGGGGGCTATAACGGATTCGCTTTGCCGCGTCCGTCCGTCGGTCGGTCGGTCGGTCCGTCTCCATTTTCGTGTCCGCTCTATAAATTCTATACCAATTGAAGGATTTTCTTCAAACTTGGATCAAATGTTCACCTTAACAAGGAGATGTGCAGATCCCATGTTGCCCATGTGTCAGCTCAAGGTCAGGGTCACACTTGAAGGTCAAATATCAAACAATGAAATATTAGACAGTATGTCGTGTCCGCTCTGTAACTCCTACACTTATTGAAAGATTTTCTTCAAACTTGGCTCAAATGTTCACCTTAACAAGGGGATGAGCAGAACCCATGTTGCCAATGTGTCAGCTCAAGGTCACACTTGAAGGTCAGATATCAAACAATGAATATTAGACAGTATGTCGTGTCCGCTCTGTAACTCCTACACTTATTGAAAGATTTTCTTCAAACTTGGCTCAAATGTTCACCTTAACAGGGGGATGAGCAGAATCCATGTTGCTTATGTGTCAGCTCAAGGTCAAGGTCACAATTGAAGGTCAAATATCAAACAATGAAATATTAGACAGTATGTCGTGTCCGCTCTGTTAGTCTTACACTTATTGAAAGATTTTCTTCAATCTTGGCTCAAATGTTCACCTCAACAAGGATATGTGCAGAACCTATGTTACCCTTTTGCCGGCTTAAGGTCAAGGTCACACTTGAAGGTCAAAAATTGACTTAGAAAATGTTCTTAAATTTTAACATGTATTTGAATACTTCTGAAACTAGAAAAGGTATTTGCTTGAAACTTAAAGTATATATGAAATGTCACAATTAAGATATGCAGGTCAAGTTTCATAACTCTGAATTGCTTTTTAACAAAGTTATGCCCCTTTTTAAGTCTTCAAATTTACATTAATCAAATATAAGACAATATGTTGTGTCCGCATTATAAATCCTATACTAATTGAATATTTTCTTCAAACTTTACTCAAATGTTCACCTCAACAAGGTTATGTGCAGAATACATATTACCTTTGTGCTGGCCAAAGGCTAAGGTCACACTTGAAGGTCAAAAATTGACTCAGAAAATGTTCTTAAATTTTAACATGTACTTGAATATTTCTGAAACTAGCACAGATATTTGCTTGAAACTTAGAAGATATATGAGGTGTCACAAATAAGATATGCAGGTCAAGTTTCATAACTCTGTATTGCATTTTGACAAAGTTATGGCCCTTTTTAAGTCTTTAAGTTTACATACAATCAATACTAGACAATATGTCATGTCCGCTCTATAAATTCTATACTAATGGAAGGATTTTCTTCAAACTTTACTCAAATGTTCACCCCAACTGGGTAATGTGCAGAACCCATCTTACCATTGTGCCAGCTTAAGTTCAAGGCCACACTTAAAGGTCAAAAATTGACTTAGAAAATGTCTAGTACATTGGGAAAATGAAAGGTTATTTGTAACTGTTTCGAACATGATTTACCAATATATATTTATACTAATACCTGTACAATTAGTATTTTTTCACCAGAGATAATTTCTCTTTATGTATATGTATTTGTGCCGATAAAGTTATTCTCTTAACCACCTTTCCAAGTCGTCTTCTGTCAAGGACATTGGTTGGGGTATGAATCGCATTCAGCGATAGTTCTAGTTAATTGTTACCTATTGAACCTTTTTTCCAAATTTTATGTCTAGTACAGACTAAACTAAGAAGTTTAAGCTGTGTCACTCTAAAATTAAGGCCATTAAGACCTTCGACGTCTAAATATTATTCAGTGTCAAAAAGAATTTGACCTTAAGTCATGAAAGTTTTTAGGGACTATTGGTGAGCATGATTAGCTGTGCATCTATGGTTGGGAAAAAGCAGTATGTCAACATTGGAAAAATGAATGTTAAGGAGTAGTTGGAATCATGTAGAATTTCCTTTTCTGTCATTCTGTCATATTGTCCTACAGCATGTCAGTAGACAGTAAAATGTCTGCGTGCACCTGTATCCTGTGGACACATTTCTTGTTACAAGTTAGTCTTCTTCAAAAGTTATACTCGTATTAACCACGACCCCTGACATCACACGCAATAATAATAGATGTATTAGAAAACACATCAGACCTTTTGTGGCAACTTCAGTGTTTAGAGCTTACATATTTATCATGTAACATTGCTTAGTAGACCTCTATTAGATTTTTATGAACCATGCAAATAGGGTAAACATGCTCCCGCCTTGGGGTTATTTAGTATTTAAGGATAATTAAGATTAAACATTTTGGTGATGTTCATGAATGGGTCTCTCCCCTAATTGAAAGATTATTTTTGATTATTCAAAGTTTAGTGTGGACGTATATTGTCTAGTCCCTATCTCTATGCTGTTGTTTGTTTGATATTCCGACCTAAAAAATACTAAGTAAAATGTATTATTTGGCAGGATATATAAATTTCATAAATTTACTTCTCGTATTTTAATGCTGGAAGGTAAATGTCAAGGGGAAAACATTTTAACACAACCAGAAGAAAAAAAATCATCTATAGCCTTTAACTGTCATATGATGTTCAACCATATTTGGGAGGAAGATTTTTTTCATGTATGTAGTGACGCTGAACCTTCAAAAGAATCATTTGGCACATAGCTTGTTTTTTTTTTGTTGAGGAGAAGACCTCTATTTATTTGGATTCAGATACTCAAAGATTAGAGTAATATTGAACACTCAGTAACAGACAATTTGTGTTATTGCCTTGATTTGTCAACGATAAAGGTATTATGGAACATAGACTTTAAAAAAGATTCACTCAACAACAAGAGAACCATTAGACCCACAGCTTCAAATTTCATAGGCGGATTGTCCCAATTTGATGAACAATCATTTGATTTTCATAGGTCACTGATACAATTACTTTAGAACTTTATGACCCAAGATTTCTGACTAAATAAGATGATTGCCCTTAATGAATAGAGAAAATGTTGTTTTTTTGCTTGGATAAACAAAAGTCAAAATTTTACAATGACTTTGAGCATGGAAACTGTTTCTACCCCAATAACCTGTGAACTAACAGCTTTCATAGTACCTGTATATAATATTTTGTCTATGCTTCAAAGACCTTGGGTTAATGACACAATAATAGTATATGTGTTATGTGCAGTCAAAAATATAAATCAATGTATTTCTGCTTTTAGCTTTTTTTTTTTAAAAATATCAAACTGGTATGACCGTTGCAGCGTTGTTGTCGTAGTTGTTGTTGTTGTAAAACAATTTTAAACGAATTTTTGAGGATTTGATAACCATGATAGTATGAAGCAGTAAGATCTGCAAGCAATGTTTTAGGACTTATGTCCCTCTTTAACTTTTGTAAAAATTACCTATCAAGTAGAATTATTCAAAAACTAAGAAACTTGGAATACTTGTTTATGGAATGATTATACCCCCAAAAACGATGTTTTTTTTTTTTTGGGGGGGGGGGGGGGTATATAGGAGTCACCCGGTGGTCGGTCGGTTGGTCGGTCGGTCGGTCCAGACGTCCGTTGCATTTTCCTTGTCCGGAGCATAACTTGAAGACTAATGGTTGGAATTCAATATAACTACATACAATGGGAGGAAGTGCAGTGCACAAGAACCATAACTCTATCTTGACTAATTACAGAATTATTGCCCTTTGTTACTTTTCCTTGTCCGGGGCATAACTTGAAAACTACTGGTTTGAATTCCAAACAACTTCATACAATTGTCAAACACAATAAGGGGAAGTGCAGTGCACAAGAACCATAACTCTATGTAAAGTAATTACAGAGTTATTGCCCTTTGTTACTTTTCCATTGCTTTCTTTTGTCCGGAACATAACTTGAAGACTAATAGTTGGAATTCAATATAACTACATACAATGGTCAAACACATTGAGAGGAAGTGCAGTGCAAAAGAACCATAACTCTATATTGACTAATTACAGAGTTATTGCCCTTTGTTACTTTTCCTTGTCCGGAACATAACTTGAAAACTACTGGTTGGAAATTCAAAACAATTTCATACAATTATCAAACACAATTAGGGGAAGTGCATTGCAGAAGAACCATAACTCTATCTAAAGTAATTACAGAGTTATTGCCCTTTGTTTCTTTTCCATTGCTTTCTTTTGTCTGGACCATAACTTGAAGACTAATTGTTGGAATTCATTATAACTTCATACAATGGTCAAGCACAATAAGAGGAAGTGCAGTGCAAAAGAACCATAACTCCATCTTGACTTATTACAGAGTTACTGCCCTTTGTTACTTTTCCTTGTCCAGAGCATGACTTGAAAACTACTGGTTGGAATTCAAAGCACTTCATACAATGGTCAAGCACAACAAGGGGAAGTGCAGTGCACAAGAACCATAACTCCATCTTGACTAATTACAGAGTAATTGCCCTTTTTCACTTATCATTGCTTTTTTTGTCCGGAGCATAACTTGAAGACTAATGGTTGGAATTCATTATAACTTCATACAATGGTCAAGCACATTGAGAGGAAGTGCAGTGCACAAGAACCATAAATCCATCTTGACTAATTACAGAGTCATTGCCCTTTGATACTTTTCTTGTCCCGAGCATAACTTAAAACGTACTGGTTGGAATTCAAAACAACTTCATACAATGGTCAAACACAATAAGAGGAAGTGCAGTGCACAAGAACTATAACTCCATCTTCAGTATGTATAGAGTTATTGTCTTTTGTTCCTTTTCTTTGTGTTTCTGGACTTATAACAGAGTTATTCTATAAAACTTCATCAATGGCCAACCACATTGAAAGGAAATGCAACATACAAGAACCACAACTATCTTTAGTTGCCCAAAACCACAACTCTATATTTCAATTCTTTTACAAGGTATTCTGTTACTAGTAACATCCTCATTTCCGAAGCAGTCTTGTGGGGGTATTAATGACATTTAGTGATAGTTCTAGTTGTAAATTGTAAAATTGTAAATTTTCCAAAAGAAATATTTTGAGAAATGCCACTTTTTAACTAGAATTCGGTGGTTTCCATTCTCTTTGTCGTTGCTGTTGTTGTTGCCATCAGGAAACTTTAGAGTGTATAATGCTGTATCTTATTATTTTTGTGCCCCAACTATGATGGGGGAATTTTGATTAACCCTTGTCCGTCCATCCGTCCGTTCTCCTTTTGTGTCTCATATAGCTCAAAAAGTATATATTCAGTATTTGTATGTTTGAGTTTTAGCCTTGCAAATTTAAACTTTTGTCGCACATAGCTCAAAAGTATTTGACCTAGGGTCATTAAACTTTACATTAATGTTGATCAGCATGTGAAATTGTGCTCCTGGGGTTTCGCTTGTGAATTTATTCTGTCTTGTGTTCTATTTTGTGACAGTAATTACCCTTGCTTTAGTAAAAGTTTGCAATTTTTAACTTTTGTCTGACATAACTCAAAAAGAATTTGACATAGAGTCATGAAACTGTACAAGAATGCGGATCAGCATGTGAAGTTGTGCACCTGGAGATTTGCTTGTGGATTTGTTCTGTTTTGTTAGAGTTATTGCCCTTGACTTATTAAAAATTTTCAATTTTCAATTTGTGTTGTGTGTAGCTCAAAACGTATTTAGCCTAGAATAATGAAACTGAACAGGAATGTTGGTAAGCATGTGTCATTGTGCTCCACCTGGGGTTTCAGTTGTGGATTTATCAAGTATATCTAGAGTTATTGCCCTTGACTTAGTAAGAACTGTGCCATTATGTTGCGTTATGTGTTCATTGAGTGCTCCAGTAAGAATAAACCAATTTTATTCTAATTAAAATCAACCAACTTTACAGGAATAATGATCGACATCACTGTGAAGCTGTGTACCTGGGTTTTTTTTTGCATGTGTACTTTCAGTTTTGTTAGAGTTATTGTCCTCTACTGAGTAAAAACTTACAATTTTCAACTTGTTCATGCATAGCTCAAAAAGTATTGACCTGAAAGCCTTAAAATGTACAAGAAGTTTGGTCAGCATGTATTTTTATGGGGTTTGTTTGTGGATTTATTCAGTATTTGTAAAGTTTTTTCCCTTTTTTTAGTAGAAGATTTTAAATTTTCAACTTGTTCATACAAAGCTCAAAAAGTCTGGGGATTTTGCATTTGATTTTTGTGCCCCCACTTTAGTGGCGGGCATTTAGATTTACCCTTGTCCGTCCGTCCCTCCGTCACTTTTGTGTCGCACGTAACTTAAAAAGTATTTGACCTAGAGTCATGAAACTTTACAGGAATGTTGATCAGCATGTGTAGTTGTGCACCTGGATATTTTTGTGTGGATCTGTATAGTATTTTTAGAGTTATTGCTCTTGACTTAGTAAATTTTGCAATTTTCAACTTGTGTCGCATGTAACTCAAAAAGTATTTTACCTAGAGTCATGAAACTTTACAGGACTGTTGATCAGCATGTGTAGTTGTGCACCTGGGTATTTTTGTGTGGATCTGTATAATATTTTTAGAGTTATTGCCCTTGACTTAGTAAATTTTGCAATTTTCAACTTGTGTCGCATGTAACTCAAAAAGTATTTGACCTAGAGTCATGAAACTTTACAGGAATGTTGATCAGCATGTGTAGTTGTGCACCTGGGTATTTTTGTGTGGATCTGTATAGTATTTTTAGAGTTATTGCCCTTGACTTAGTAAATTTTGCAATTTTTAACTTGTGTCGCATGTAACTCAAAAAAGGATTTGACATAGAGTCATGAAACCTTACAGGAATGTTGATCAGCATGTGTACATGTGCACCTGGGTATTTTCGTCTGGATATTTTTAGTATTTTTAGAGTTATTGCCATTGATTTAGTAAAATTTTGCAAATTTCAACTTGTGTCGCATGTAACTCATAAAGGATTTGACATAGAGTCAAGAGACTTTACAAGTATGTTAATCAGCATGTGTAGTTGTGCACCTGGGTATTTTCGTCTGGATATTTTTAGTATTTTTTGAGTTATTGCCCATGACTTAGTAAAATTGCCGTTTTCAAATTGTGTCGCATGTAACTCAAAAAGTATTTGACCTAGAGTCATGAAACTTTACAGGACTGTTGATCAGCTTGTGTTGTTGTGCACCTGGGTATTTTTGTGTGGATCTGTATAGTATTTTTAGAGTTATTGCCCTTGACTTAGAAAAATTTAGCAATTTTCAACTTGTGTCGCATGTAACTCAAAAAAGGATTTGTCAGAGTCATGAAACCTTACAGTAATGTTGATCAGCATGTGTAGTTGTGCACCTGGGTATTGTCGTCTGGATATTTTTAGTATTTTTAGAGTTATTGCCCTTGACTTAGTAAAGTTTTGCAATTTTTAACTTGTGTCGCATTTAACTCAAAAAGGATTTGACATAGAGTCATAAAACTTTACAGGAATGTTGATCAGCATGTGTAGTTGTGCACCTGGGTATTTTCGTCTGGATTTATATAGTATTTTTAGAGTTATTGTCCTTGACTTAGAATTTTTTTGCAATTTTCAACTTGTGTCGCATGTAACTCAAAAAGGATTTGACATAGAGTCATTAAACCTTACGGGAAAGTTGCTCAGCATATTAAGTTTTGCACCTTGGGTTTCGCTTGTGGATTTATCCAGTATTTGTAGAGTCATTTCCCTTGACTTAGTAAAAACTGTTTAATTATGTTGTTATTTGTTCCTTGAGTGCTTGAGTTAGAATCAACCAACTTTACAGGAATAATGATCAACATCACTAAAATACTGGAGTAATGATTCACATCACTGTGAAGCTATGCACCTGAGACTTTGCATGTGGATTTTTTCAGTTTTGCTAGAGCTATTTATTGCCCTTGACTTACAGTAGTATAAATTTGCAATTTTCAACTTGTTCATGCATAGCTCAAAAAATATTTCACTTGTAGGCCTGAAAGTTTACAAGAATGTTGGTCAGCATGTGTACTCATGCACCTTGGGGTTTGCTTGTGGATTTATTCAGTATTTGTAAAGTTCTTGCCTTTTACTTAGTAAAAGATTTTTTGGTTTTCAAAAAATATTTGACCTAGAGTCATAAGATTGACAGAACAGTGGCGCGGTGGGGGCACCCATGTCCTATGGACACATTTCTAGTTCAGTTTTGTTAGAATCATTGCTCTGGACTTAGAAAGAAATTTGCAATTTTCAACTTGTTCATGCATAGCTCAAAAAGTATTTGACTTGTTAGTCTGAAAGTCTTGGAATACTTGTTTATGGAATTATTGTAAATTGTAAAATTGTAAATATTATTCTGAAAGACATATTTGGAGAAATGCCACTTTTTAACTAGATTTCGGTGGTTTCCATTCTCTGCCGTTGCTGTTGTTGTTGCCCTCCGGAAACTTTAGGGTGTGTAATGCTGTATCTTATTATTTTTGTGCCCCAACTATGAGGGGGGGGGGGCATTTTGATTAATCCTTGTCCTTTCATCCGTCCGTTCTCCTTTTGTGTCTCATATAGCTCAAAAAGTATTTATTCAGTATTTGTATGTTTGAGTTTTTGCCTTGCAAATTTAAACTTTTGTCGCACATAGCTCAAAAGTATTTGACCTAGGGTCATTAAACGTTACAAAATGTTGGTCAGTATGTGTACTTATGCATCTTGGGGTTTGTTTGTGGATTTATTCAGATTTTGTAAAGTTCTTGCCCTTTACTTAGTAAAAAGATTTTTAGTATTCAATTTGTTGTACGTGTAGCACAAAAGATATGAGACCTAGAGTCATACGACAAAACAGTGAAGTGTGGGGGCACCAGTGTCATATTGACACATTTCTAGTTTTTTTCATGAATTATTAAACAGTAAAATTATTTTGTTTCCATAAGTTGCAGCATAAAATCTCTCTTTTAATTAATGCACATAAATATTGTATGTAAACAGAATTGAGGCATACACCAGTGCTCTTATTGAAATGAACAACCATACTTCTTACATACACAACCTTCTATTAAAATGCAAGAAGCACTCTTGCAGTAGATATATCATATTTTTAACGATTTGTCTTTATACTTAATCATCAAGCCAAGATTGAACTTGATCTTGACTCATAAATGACCTTTTCCTTAAAGGTTAAGTTTAAATTTCCTTTATTGGCTATAAGAATGCTATTTATGAATACTTTAACACAACTACCTTCAGCACAATGTCTTAGTTATCAAAATATGACCTTCAGTTACTTGAGTCATAAATGACCTTCCTCTTTAAGGTTGTATTTATGTAATTTCACTTTTTAATCCACCCCTCCTTTAAAAAAGGGAGGACATATTGCTATGCTGCCTTTTGAATGTCGGTCTGTCCATCAACAGTTTCCGTTCGTTTTCTTTGTAGAGGTTGCACATACTGAAATAAAATTTGGTATACAGATTCATCATGAGAATATCTAGGTCAAGTTCTGTTTTGAGTACTATCAAGGAATTTTTGACAGAGTTATTCCCACTGGACTAAGAATGTGGCACACAACCCAGGTCCGCCACTCAAATGTCAAGGTCACATTTATGGTCAGCGCAAACCGTGTCCGAACCGTAACCTCTACATGCATGCAAGGATATTCATATTACTAAGGACAAATATTTCTCCATGGTGAGGCGGAGTGTCACTTGAAAAAATTTAGGCAAAGGTCAAAGACACACTTTGGGATCAAAGGTCAAATAACAAATTTAAATATTCATTTGCCAGTATAACTTTATATACATTAATTTTAATATAACTTAGCACAAACGTTCTGTATGTTGAGTTTTCACGTGCAAAATGAAGTGCAAGGTCAAGGTCACAAGTGGTCAAAGGTCAAATACGAATATCAAATTAGTTTTGTTGGCGATGTATCTTGCTTATGCTTTGAAGTAGTATGCTTAGAGGTCATAGGAATTTTAAAAATTGTTGAGCCTGCTTATGATGAGGTGGACTAAGTCGCAACTTTCCACTTTTGACTGTTTGGTGTATGTGTGTCCGTAAGTATATGCGTCAATCAAGATTTGCCCAGTCTATAACTTGCAATTCTTTGAAGGATTACAAAATAGTTTGATACAAATGTTCACCAAATGATGTAAATGAGGTGGTGTGTCATATGCAAAACCTAGGTTCGCCGCCCAAATGTCAAGGTCACAATTAGGGGTTTGGCTTAAAACCAGTGTCGAGATCGTAACTGCTACATGCGTAGCGAGGTTTTAATATAATTTAGGACAAATGTTATCAATAGTAAGGCTGAATTCCGTGCATCAAATCAGGACCGGGTTGTTCAAAAGATTGGTTAGAATTAACCAATGGATATCTTATCCACTGGTTAAATCCTTTACCAGCGGCCAGCTATCCAGTGGATAAAATTTCATTGTTCGACAGTTGGATAGTACCCTGGCTATCTAACCAGTGGATTGCATTGGCCATTTTTTATGATAATAAATTTATAAGAATCAAAAAGCTCCTAAAGAAATAATTTTGCATGTTTTGTACTTTCTTGTTTTTTGATATTAAACATAAAGTATATCAGAGGCCTTAAAGTATTGATAGACCTATCTTTCCCTTAGACACACATTAGAAAAAATTCAAAAACAACTTTTTTTCAAATTTTGAATTTAAATTACTTCCATTAGATGGGTTATGTTCTAACTTAGAAAATTAATACTGACATGTTTTAGTAAAGAATAAGAAAGAAACTGTTCAACTGAATTTTCTGAACTACAACGACAACGAATTTTAATTGAAAAAGGGTTCTTAAAGCACTTTTTCAGAAATGTTTCAATTAAATCATATGCATTTCATATGAAATGTTCTAGTTAAGTAAAATTGAACATATATTTGTAAGAAAAATCTGGTTTAAAACAAGTTAAATGATTTTTACTGTTTTAATGATGATGACTTACCACTGGTTAAGGGCACTATCCTGTGATCACTGGACTTGTTAAAGTTAACCACTGGATAACGCATTTTATCCGTTTGATAAGTTTTGAGCAGCATAATTTATCCAACAGACAAAATTAAACCAGGGGATAATAATTTAACCTCTGGTTAACACTAACCAATGTTTTGAACAATCGGATCCAGGTGTCTGTGGCAAAGGCGAGGGTCTTAGTTAAGGGCCAAAACTCAAACAACAAATTAAGCATTTGTAAGTATATCGTCTATATATATTGATGCATTTAAATATAACTTAGAACAAATGTTTTACATTATGAGTTGTGTTGTCTATTGCAAAATGAAGGTCAATGTCACAAGCGGTCACAGCTGAAATTTTAATATCAAAATTTGGTTGTCCACACCGTATCTTGCTTTTGCTTTGTATTATGCTTTGTGGTCAGAGGATCTTTGTCGACCTCTTTGTGCTGAGCTCGACATAGTTGTGAAAATGGCTGTTCATTGTTTGTTTGTGCGTGCTTGCATCCAAACCTTAACTTCTTTGCGCATGGAGTAAGTTTCAAATAACATAAATAGAGTTTTTAGGACAAATACTCATCATGAGACATGGTGTCATGCACATGAACCAGATCACCGAGTCAGAGATCATGGTCGCCTAAGATGATGCAATGTCAAGATTTCGCCTTTGGTATAAAGGGGATGTGTTGCCCACATCACATCATATCTCACCTATGTACACCTCTTTCTCCTTGATCTGAAGCTTAAAGGTTCAGGTTTAAATTAAGACAAGCGGGCTCAACATTCTGCCTGTGGGCATGTGTAATTAACACTTTACTTCATGAGCATATTGTGAAAAATGACCGTTTTCATTGAAATTACAAGTTCAACCTGCTATGAAACTATGACAAATGATTCAATACTGATGAAACTTGGCACAATTGTTGACTGGACCTTAGCCTGTATAACAGCATACTCAATCTTAAATTTCCTGTTACCATGGAAACGGGGGGAACATCTCAAATTTGCCAAAAATCACTATTTTGCGTTGTGTTTTTTCCATCAAAACTGATTTCAAAGTGCTGCAAGTTCTCAATGAATTGAGATCTAGTCAAAGGCTTTTCAGCGTACACGTTCCCATACGGTCGACCTTAGGCCATTTTAGCCTGTCACATGTTCAAAATTTTTTCTGGCGATGATGGGGCTATCACCCCCTTCAAACCCCCGAAACAGAAGGGGGCACATCCCCCTTCTGGCAATCCCTTGATGTACCTTTTTGATAGGGGTGGCGCCGAAATAGTGATTATTTTCTTATCAACGTTTCTCAAACAAAAAACAGTGTTTTTGGCCTAAATATCTGGCGAAAAGTCGTCAAAACACGTTTATATGAAGTAAAGGGTTAATGGACGGATTAAATCATACTGGAACAAAAACAAAATTAAGCATTGCATGGTCATGTTTTGCAAGTTATGTTTAATCAAGTTTGATCTTGACCTTTTAATGACCATTGACCTTTAAGGTTAAAATGTTTTATTTTGCTTACATTGGCCATTATTTTGTTATTCATGGATGGATTTGATGTTAACTTAAACAGCACTTGACATAAAACTGTCATGTTGTACAATTCTTGATTTACTTTGACCTTTAAACAAACTTACGTGTAAAGTCGAATTATTGAATATTTTTAAAATTTGTCACTTTGACCTTTACATGACCTTAACGTCTGGTCAAATTATTGAATTTTAGCTCACCTGACCACGAAGTGATCAAGGTGATGTAAAGTGATGGGACTATCTCCGGCGTTTGTCGTCGTGTGTTGGCGTCGTCAACATTTAGGTTGTTAACACTCTAACAGTCACAGGTTTGATTGGAACATAATCAAAATTTGTCAGAATATTTGTCTCAATGAAAAGGTTAGTTTGATGATTTCTAGGCCAGGTTCGAATATGGGCCAACTAGGGTTAAAAACTAGGTCACAGAAGCAAAAATTAGAAAAATTTGTTTATATTCTACTACTCTTCATATTTGGCATGGCGGTTAGTCATAATTAGTAGATGACCCGTATTGGTTTTGAGGTCACTAGGTCAAAGGTCAAGGTCACAGGGGCATTGACTTCAAAAGTTGTCCGCCCAATAACTTTAGATTTCTTTGACCCACAGTCTTCATTTTTGGCATGTAGGTTGATGCTGATCATTAGGTGACCCCTATTGATTTTGAGGTTACTTGGTCAAAGGTCAAGGTCACAGGGGCCTTGACTAAAAAAATAGTTTTCCGCTCAATTGCTTAAGAATGCTTTGATCAAGAGTCTTCATATTTGGTATTGAGATTGTTTATGACTAGTAGATGACCCATTTTGATTTTAGGTGACTGTGTCAAAGGTCAAGTTACAGGGATTTTTAGCTCGACTTTTTTTTTTTTGAAAAAAAAAGTAGAGGTATTGTTATAGTCAGGTCGGCGTTGCCTTTGCCGGTTGCCGTTGCCGTCCGAAAACTTGTACCTGGATCATAACTTTTTTATTTTCTTGGTGTATTGTCTTCATACTTGGCCACAACAACCCTTGGGACAAGACCTTTCAGTAGACCACACTAACCTTGACCTTCATCCATAAATGACCTTGACCTTCAAGGTTAAATGTCCAATTTTTGCTTGTTCATGCTGTTATTGGCTGTAACTTTGTTATTTTTTGAATGGATTGTTCTTCAAACTTGAACATAATAATCTTCAAGGATATCCCTTAAAAATAACCAGTCAGACCTTGACCTTCACTCATAAATGACCTTGACTTTGAAGGTCAAATGATTGAAATTTTTATTTTTTTGGCTATTATTGGCTGTAACTTTTGTTATTTTTGAATGGATTGTCTTGAAACTTGAACATAATAATCTTTCAAAGATAACTGTTAAAAATATACCGAAAGACCTTGACCTTCACTCATTAATGTCTTTGAAGGTCAAATTATTAAAATTTTCATTTGTTTTTGCGGTAACTAACTGTAACTTTGCTATTATTGAAGGGATTAACTTCATATTATAACAGAACATTCTTAAGGACCAGACCTTGTTGTTTATCAAAACCCAAATTTCGTTGGGCTCTTTAATGACCTTGACCTTGAAGGTTATATTACTGAATTTTCTCAGATTTGTGCATTTATTGGTGTGTGTGTATATATAATATATATATATATATGTACATGCATATTATATATATATATATATATATATATATATATATATATATATATATATATATATATATATATAATACATATATATATATAATATGTATATATATATATATATATAATATATATATATGCGTATATATATATATATATAATATATATATATATATATATATGCGTATATATATATAATATATATATATGTACAATATATATATTATACATATATATATATATATATGTATATATATATAATATATATATATGCGTGTATATATATATATATATATATATATATATATATATATATATATATATATGCATGTATATATATATACACACACGTATAAATATATATATATATATATATAAATTGCGTCTTTCTATTTTTAGAAATTGCGTCATTGTTTCTATTTTTTAGAAATTGCGTCATTTTTTTCTATTTTTAGAAATTGCGTCATTTTTTCTATTTTTAGAAATTGCGTAATTTTTTTCCTATTTTTAGAAATTGCGTCATTGTTTCTATTTTTAGAAATTGCGTCATTTTTTTCTATTTTTAGAAATTGGGTGATTTTTTCTATTTTTAGAAATTGCGTCATTTTTTCTATTTTTAGAAATTGCGTAATTTTTTTCCTATTTTTAGAAATTGCGTCTATTTTAGAAATTGCGTCATTTTTTTCTTATGTTTAGAAATTGCGTCTATTTTTAGAAATTGCGTCATTTTTTCTGTTTTTAGAAATTGCATCATTTTTTCTATTTTTAGAAATTGCGTCATTTTTTCTATTTTTAGAAATTTCATCATTTTTTATATTTTTAGAAATTGCGTCATTTTTTTCCTATTTTTAGAAATTGCGTCATTTTTTTCCTATTTTTAGAAATTGCGTCATTTTTTTCCTATTTTTAGAAATTGCGTCATTTTTTTTATTTTTTGAAATTGCGTCATTTTTTCTATTTTTAGAAATTGCTTCAAATTTTCTATTTTTAGAAATTGCATCATTGTTGCTATTTTTAGAAATTGCGTTATTTTTTCTATTTTTAGAAATTGCGTCATTATTTCTAATTTTAGAAATTTGTTTATTTTTATATTTTTAGAAATTGCGTCATGTTGTTATTTTTAGAAATTGCGTACTGTTGCTATTTTTTGAAATATGCTTAATGTTTCTATTCATATATATATACAAAATATATAAACAAAACTAATGTGACAAGACAGACCAACTAAATTTATAAAAAGGAAACGTTAATATATGTTCAAACCTTTCTATGTTTGCGTTTAGAAAAAGTAAAAAGTCGAGCGTTGCCCCCGCCCGGCGGTGGCTCTTGTTACTATAATAAGCTTGTCTGATCAAATGCTGAAGAATGCCTGTCCACAGTGTATTTATTTTGACATTTTCACATTTGAAGCATTTAGAATACTTTTATCAAGTTTGCTCATGTTAACTTGTTTGGCCCCTTTTTTGGGGCCGCTATAGCTAAAAATAGAAAAACCTTTAGACATCTTCTTCTACAGAACTAATTGATTGATGAACACCAAGCTTTGTCTGTAGCATTCTTGGGTAGTCTTGTATCAAGTTTGTTCATATTAATTTGATTGGCCTCTTTTACGGGTCTCTAGAGCTAATAAAAGAAAGACCTTTAGAAATCTTCTTCTATAGAACTTATTGATGGATGATCACCAAAATTTGTCTATAGCATTCTTGGGTAGTCTTTTATCGAATTTGGTCATAATAATTTGATTGACCCCTAGTAGGGGCCGCTAAAGCTAAAAATAGAAAAACCTTTAAATGTCTGCTTCTATAGCACTAACTATTGGATGATAACCTAACTTTGTCTGTAGCATTCTTGGGTAGTCTTTTATCAAGTGTGCTCATGTTAGTTTGATTGGCCCATTTTTGGGATCTCTAGGGCTAAAAATAGAAAAACCTTTAGACGTCCTCTACTACAAAACTCATTGATGGATGATCACCAAACTTTGTTGCATTCTTGGGTAGTGTTTTATCAAGTTTGCTCATATTAATTTGATTGTCCCCTTTTAGGGGCCACTAGCTAAAAATAGAAATACCTTTTAACATCTGCTTCTTCAGACCTAATTGATGGATGATCACCAAATTTTCTTTGTAGCATTCTTTGGTAGTCTGGTAGTCTTCTATCAAATTTGCTCATATTTATTTGATTAGCCCTTTTTAGGGGCCGCTATAGCTAAAAATAGAAGAAACCTTTGAACATCATTTCCTGCTGAAATAATTGATGGATGATCACCAAACTTTGTCTGTTGCATTCTTATGTAGTGTTTTATCAAGTTTGCTCATATTAGTTGATTGGCCCCTATTATGAGCAACTATAGTTAAAATGCCCCGGGCCATGGCATTTCTTCAAATTATTGTTTAATAATTAAAGGAAAATAACTCATTTTGGAATGTTTCCATATATGTGTACATGTATACATGTCAACTCTCCCAATTTGAGCAGGAGACACCGTCTTTCTCCTGTCAAAATTTTAAATATGTTTCTTAGAATAAGGGAAGTTTAAAAAAAAAATCAAGAAATCGCCCTCTTTTTCATTTCAAAATTTCCTTCTATGTCTATTGTCAATTAAAGAATCTCCCACTTTTTGAAGTAAATTCTCCCTATTGAACATTGGAAACAGTTCACATGTATGTATATGTTATGCATAAAAAAGATTGAATGTCTTAATGTCATGACCTGTTTGCTTTTCAGAGATCTTGAAGAAATGATTTGAGGTCATGTGCTTTGTATCTTTCTGTTTGTGGGCATTGCATCTTTCTGCAGGTTCATTTGTAGGTCAATCTCGAGAATTTTCCCCAGAAAATGAAATAAGGCCTAAAGAAATATTACATTTTTATGTACCTTACAAACTTGGAGAAAGCACATTTCAATAAATATTGGGAAACACTGTTGAACCTGATGTTTCATGTGCATGGGATATTGTCACTGTGTAACAGATAGGTGATTGTTTTTCACTGAGACTCATTTACAGTATCTGTTGTATTATATGAGAATATAATAATAATATATAGAATAGTCTGATCGATTGACCTGTTATTGTCTTATAAGCCTGAACTGGTCTTCTCCATAACCACTTTCCCTGATCTCAGTTTTTTTCTCTTTTTTTTCATTAGGTAATATTCAATTTTTTTTTAATAGAGAAGCATTCAAACTAATAAGTTAAATGTTAATAAATTTGATCTTATATTTTCATAAATGTAGATATGGCTTAAATTATTTTTCATCTTATTTTACGTTTTAATCGTTTGTAACTTACCATTTTTACATTAAGGAACAAAACTTAAGTTTAAGTGAACTCATGTCAACTTTAGAAGTATTTCTTGCTTGTCTCTATGTAATTTGTCATTTCAATTATTTCTATCCAAAATCACAATTTGCAAACTTTGTTATCACTTGTTGAAAGTTATTTTGCACTGTTTCATACTATGTATGTAAATGTGTTTTCATGTTCACTGAATACATTTCATCAAACAATCTTTCGCCATTTTTAGCTCGACTTTTCTATGAAAAGGGGAGCTATCCTACTCGCCCCGGCGTCGGCGTCGGCGTTAGCGTTGGCGTCACACCTTGGTTAAGTTTTTCGTACCACCCCACTTTATTTCAGAAGTATTACAAGTATGGCTTTGAAACTTACCATACTTGTTCACCATCATAACCTCCATCTACAGACAAGAGTACATAACTCTGTCAAGGTTTTTGACAGAATTATGGCCTTTTTTGACTTAGAAAGTGTATTGAGCTTGGTTAAGTTTTTTGTACCACCTCACTTTATTTCAAAACCATTGGAGGTATTGCTTTGAAACTGACCATACTTGTTTACCATCACGACCTTCATCAACAGACAAGAGGACATAACTCTGTCAAGGTTTTGACAGAATTATGCCCCTTTTTGACTTAGAAAATACATTGAATATGGTAAAATCCACTTATTGCCTTAACCCTTTGAGATATTGCTTTGAAACTTTTAATGCTATTTCACATCATTACCCCCATCTGTACGCAAGAGAAGGTAACTCTGTCAAGGATTTGTTTTAAAAATTAAGGCCTTTTATCGACTTAGAATCTTGGTTAAGTTTTTAGTACCAGTCCACTTTTTGACTGAACTGTTTGAGATATTATTTTGAAAGTTGGAATACTTGTTTACAATCATGATTCCCAAACATGTCCAGGAGAAGGTAATTCTGTCAAAGATTTTATTTGAATTATGGCCCTTAACTGTCAATGTTTTGTATTATAGGCAAGCACTAAAAAACTTAAAAAATCTAAAAAAATTCATTCCTATCCACTTGTTCACTTTACCATAAATTATGTCATATAAACATTGCTGTAATATTCAAGGGTATCAAACAACTAGTTCACTTTAAAAATACAGAGATTCTTGTATTGCCTTTTACTGCAAAAACTTTTTTTATTGGCAAGCAATAAAAAAGTCGAGCGCGCTGTCTTACGGACAGCTCTTGTTCTCTATATAGTTACAATTTTCCCATTTCTATTAGAGAGTAAGATAATTAACCTGAAATATTAACCTTCTGGTCGAGTTGACCAGTATACCTATGTTATCTTAAATAAATATTGACCTGTGGTGTCATCCTGACAAACAGTATACATGATTATCTAAATACTGAGATTATGTTATTACATGTATCTAATTTTTAAGATAATTAAAAAAAAAGAAAGATCGCAATTTTGTAAAACAGTCATATGCAAATTTTATCACAAATTAATGGTCGAATGATCGCCAAACAAGGTTCCTATAATTTTTACTTTAAAGAAAAAAAAACAATCAGTGTCAGGAAACCTTATAAGTGGAGAGTCAAGTTGAAATTGACCTGGACTTGTCTTTCTACAAGTTTATTTGAAAAAAACAACTTTCTGTTATCACTGAAAAACAGTTGTTTCTGTTGAGCGATTCAGGGCCATTATCTTGTTTACATTTTTTCCTCGTATAAGTCAGATACAGTTACTAGTATTTTCTCCAATTGTGTCTTCTTATAGACGTGAAGAAGACAGTTCGCTAGGACAAACAACAATTTATCCTCGGTCTCGCCTCGGACAATTAGCTGTTTATCCCAGCAAACAGATTTCATAGGTCTGTAAGGAGACACTTTTGAAGAAAAACTGTATCCGTTCGATTTAGAGCTATAAAAATGATCCTGCCCGTTAAATGACCCTGTTCTTAAAAGTCACTGCAAATTATTTACTATTCATAAAAGTTGATATATATTTTTGTTCAAAACTAGAAATTGTGGAGCTTAGATATTTGGCATGAAACATTGTCTAGTAGACCTTAACTAAGTTTTTACAAATTATATTTGACGACCAAAGTTTTTCCCTAAATATGTAAAGTAAAACTTTAAAAATGTTTTGATCCAAAACTACAAGAGCTTTGTCTTTGATATTTGATATGAAACATTGTCTAGTAGACCTCTACCAAGAATGTTCAAATTATAGCCCTGGGGCCAACATTGGTCCTGCATTGGGGTGTCATGTGTTTTCCAAGTATATACATTTAGTTAAAATTGAAAAGATATGTTTCTTCAAGACTACATTTGTAAGATATTAGGTCTAGCTCTTGCTTCGCATGAAAGGATGAGGCAAGGGGGCATTTGTGTATAACACATTTCTTTTTTATATTTATGTCACATGATGTGCAACCGTCAGAACGATATGAATTTTAGGTATACACATAACAAGTATTTATAACTTAGCTGTGAACTCCCTGAATATCACCTATAGCATAGCTATTTGACAAGAACATTATACAAAACCACTAGATCACCTTAACTTTATGTAGGTTTAGATTTGTATTATTTATTTAATGCATTATTTTCTATTCAGGAAATGGTTGTGTCAAGGATCAGGCATCAGTTCATCCTTCCTTTGCTTGCTACATGTTATCAAGAAAAGTAAGTTGGAGCCAAACATTGATCTTTACATACCCTGAATTTTCAATGCATACATTTGTGTAAAAGGCTTTATATGGCCTTTATGACTAATGTAAGAACTAACACGGCTGTAAAATTTGCAAGGATTATTATATGCAAACGATGATATTTATTTTCAAGTTTCTCAGACCCATTAACTCATAAAGAGTAATGTAATATCTAAGCTGTAGTAGTGTAGTCTAAAGATGAATGGCTGTGTTGGTTCAAACCTGTCAAGAACAAGCAGCTGTCTCTTTAAGCAGGAACCTTTACACTTATTACTTAGTATTCAATGGTTCAAGGACAGCTTTATGAATAGTTACAATAAGCTCATAGCTTAAACACCTTTGAACTGAAATAAATTCAGTATATATATTAAAAGGAAAAAAAAAGTTTTACAATTTTTAGTAGATTAACTTTGTTCCATATTTCAGCTGTATACAAATATAAACTTTTGTCATCACCTGATATCCAATACCAAGGGTATTAATCATATATAAAAGAAATTAAATTTGTTTATAATAATAAATGTCTTTACTATTTATTGACTATCAATAATATTAATTGTTATTTGGTAAAACAGTTGTCTTTGCAAATTTCTTTGGTTGTATAACTCTTAGGCAATATGTATTAATAGTGTCCAATTTTAACCTTAACGATTTTAGAGGTATCAAGGGGCGGGTTGTTTGCTCTACCTTTGAGTCACACTTTCTATTTTTAACCTGAGGATGAAAGAAGCACTGAAACCTTTACAATTTAGGTATCATCTAAAATTTGGAAAAAATATGAATTAAAAACGCATGATTTTCAAATATGTCCATTTATTAACAGAGAGGCCTACTGTGAATATTGGTTTATATCTCCTTTCTGTGAAAATGGTGACTTACTTGGTGCACTTCAGTTGGATATTTCCAGAGAAGAACCAAAGCTAGAGGTCAAACACAGGATCAAAATTTTGTTCCAGATTGAGAAAGCCTTAGAATATTTGCATACACCTGTTAAGGGTGTGAGGTATGAATTTTTCACTGCACTCTGTCATTTAATTACTTTAGATTTCTAAGCTCATCTAAGCTTTAATTTAGTACGACGGATATATATCATCTGTGTCTACACAACATGAGCCTTATTTATCCCCTGCCGTGTAGCAAGGAAGGGATTATATTTCAGCCTCTGTCTGTTTGTCCGTCTCTAATCATCATTTTTATACCCCTCACAGACAAAGTTTGTCAGCTGGTGATCGGTCAATCTGTTCGTCGGTCTGTTGCAGATTTCTTGTCCGGGACATAAGTCAGAATGTACAAGAGAAATCAACTTTAAATTGTGTGGGTAAAGAGATTCCATTGAGTAGAAGTACATTGCAAAAGAATCGTAACTCTGAATTACCTTACTTTTGAGTTATTGCCCTTTGTATATTTTTACTTTTTGAACTTTGTCAGGGACAAAGCTCAAAAACCGCAAGGGGTATTAACAAAAAACTTCGTAGGTAGATAGATCTCATTGGGTAGAAGTGCACTGCAAAAGGATGGTAACTTTTCCTTCCCTTATTTTAGAGTTATTGCCCTTTGCTCATTTTTACACTTTGAACTTTGTCCAGGACATAGCTGGTATCAATTTAAATCTTTTTAGGTAGATTGATCTCATTAAGTAGATGTGAAGTTCAAAAGAACCATAACTCTGCCTTGCCCTTTTTAGAGTTATTGTCCTTACACTTCGAACTTTGTCCGGGACATAACTACAAAGGGTATTGGTAAGAAACTTTTTTAGGTAGATAGATCTCATTTAGAAGAATTGCAGTACAAAGAACCATAACTCTGCCTTGCCTTATTTTTTAGTTATTGTCCTTTGTTCATTTTTGCTCTTTATACATTGTACGGGACATAACTTTGAAACCACAAGAGATATCAACTTCATATTTTTTAGGTAATTAGATATCATTGGGTAAAAGTGCAATGCAAAAGAACCATAACTCTGCCTTACCTAATTTTGGAGTTATTGCCCTTTGTTCACGTGTACACTTTTAACTTTGTCCTGGACATTACTCGGAAACTACAAGAGATATCAACTTCAAATTGTAGGTAGATAGATCTCATTGAGTAGAAGAGCAGTGGAGAAGACCCCCCCCCCCTTTCCCTTAGTTTGGAGTTATTGCCCTTTGTTAATTTTTACACTTTGAACTTTGTCCAGGACATAACTTGAGAACTATAAAAAGTATCAACTTGAAACTTTGTAAGTAGGTCGATCTCACTGAGTAGAAGTGCAGAATTCTCAGGGAGAAGAACGTAATGCCCTCAAAAGAAGTCATGAAAACAAAACTTCAAATCCAAACTTTAATCTATTTTATTGATGATGGACAAATAATTTAAATTAATCATCAGTTGTGACAATTACTAGTTACATGTGTAGGGGCGCAACAAATAGAATGCTCTCCCCCTAGGTCAAGGTCACTCTTAAACGTCTTGTATAAAAAACGAACGATGAACCAAACTATCATGTTGTTATCAAAGCCAACGAAAGCATCCGTTGATTTAGAATAGAGATCACAGATTTAATGACTTTTTAATCACATCTATTGGACATGTGTGTTAAATTTGTGTTTATTATCCCCCGCTTAAAAGGTGTTGGGGGAAATAGTCTCCGTCCGTCCTTCCGCACTACCGAATAGGGGGCCATCTAACTGTAAACTGAACAAAAGAAAACAACAGAATTCATTCCTTATCAATAGAATAAGGGGTCATGGTCCTCTATTTGACAAAAGGAAATAACGATAAAAATGGCCCTCTATCCCTATTCGGTCGGACGGTCGTCCGTCTATCCATCTGTCCGTCCTTCCGTCCAACATTTTTGTTTGGAGCATATCTCAAAAATATTTGCGGTATCAACTTCATAGGTAGATAGATCATATTGAGAAGGAGTGCAGTGCACAAGAATGATAACTTAACCCTGCATAATTTTACAGATATTGCCTTTTGTTATTTCTATGCCCCCTTTCGAAGAAACGGGGGTATATCGTTTTGCTAATGTCGGTCGGTATGACCGTCGGAAGACCACATGGTTTCTGCTGATTATCTGAAAAACTCTTTATCACAAAATCTTCATATTCATATAGTGATTGGCCATAACTAATAGATGACCCCTTTTGAGTTTTGGGTCACTAAGTCAAAGGTGAAGGTGACAGCGGCCCTCAATGTCAGAATGATTTCCATTGCTATCTTGCAAACAATTCATCACGAAGTCTTCATGTTTCACATAGTGAGTGGTCATTACAAGTAGATAACCCCTATTAATTTTAAGGTCACAAGGTCAAAGGTCAAGGTCACAGGGGCTGTAAATGTCAAGATGGTTTCCGCTGATTATCTTGAAAACTATTTAAACAAAGCCTTCATATTTCACATACTGATGGTCATTACTAGTAGATGACCCCTATTGATTTTGAGGTCACTAGGTCAAAGGTCAAGGTCGCAGGGGTCTTAAATGTCAGAATAGATTTCGCTGGTTATCTTGAAAACTTTTTGTCACAAAGTCTTCATATTTCACATATTGATTGGTCATAACTATTAGATTACCCCTTTTGTTTGTGGGATAACTAGGTTAAAGGTCAATATCACAGATGTCTTAAATGTCAGAATTGTTTCAGCTCATTGTTTTGAAAATTATATATTTCAATGTCTTCATGTTTCACATACTGGTCGGTCATAACTAGTAAATGTCCCCTATCAATATTGGGATCACTTTGTCAAAGGTCAAGGTCACAGGGGCCTTAAATGTCTGAATGGTTTCTGCTCATTATCATGAAAACTAGTAATCACAAAGTCTTTATATTTCACATATTGAATAGCCATATGTAGTAAATGAGTAAAGGTGGAAAGATCTCATTGAGGAGGAGTGCAGCACCCTGCATTATTTTTTTCAGTTATTGTCCTCTGTTATTTTCAGCCATTAGTATTCACATAGGTTTCAAATCTGTAATCACTTCAGCCATCAGTTTTCATCATCAAAAGACCTCTTAGAATTTACTTATTCTGCTCTACTACATATACATTCTTCCAATGAGCAAACACGTTTGGCAGGGCATGGCCATGTTAACATGTCTCTTGTTATGAAATTAAATAAATGGAATATTACATAGATTATTACATAGATTTATGAGTGAAAACTTGAAAACTCATTTTCGATCTACATTTTCTTTTTGAAAACTACAATGACCCAGCATAAATACTTTGTATGCTGCATTGCCAAGTAGACTTTTACAAAAATAATGTGCATCATGCATCTGTGGTGAAAAAATTTGTCTACCTGTTCAATAAATACAATTTACTGTTAATAGGAAACAAGTTTCATACAGGTTATATGAATTGGTCTCTTCATTAATTGAATGTTAATTTTGAATGTCAGTGTGTGTAATAAAATTTTGATTTCAATGTCATAAAATGTAACATAGTGACCAAATTTAGCAGTCAAAATTATCGGTCTCTGCTGCCAGGGAATACAGTTGCGCAAACTGAGGCCATGAACTCTTTAATGGATTCTGTCAAGAATGCACCAAACTTTCCGTTTGTTAATCTTGTTGATATTAAATGTTTTATTAGAGATGCCATCATACACAAAGATGTTACATCGTCAAATATTCTGCTTGATGGAAAATTTAATGCACGGCTTATTGACTTTGGAATTTCAAGAGAGAAAAACGATGTCACTAATTGTCGATCTGGTAGGGATACATATAGTCATGATGATGTTGGGAAATCAGCTGCTTGCGAGGATTGGGATTACTTCAGCTTTGGTGTTGGTTGGTACTTAAATTTCATTTCATGACATATTTATCTGGTTTTTTTTAAGTATTTGAAGAGGTGTCCCACTTACCCAAGTTTTGGCATTTCTGATTAAAGTTTCTATGCAGTAAAATATTTCCTTTATATTAAGGTATTTACTACAAACTTTGTAGTGTGTGTCCATAATCATCACCAACAACATTTTTGACAAGATAAATTACTAAAGCACGACTGTTACCAGAATAATGTCCTGCTGTAATAAATCTTTTAAATTTTATATGCATGAAAAAGTTTCCTCGTATATTGTTATGCACTTATATCAAACGGCAGTTTGAGATTGCTACCCAGGTGTCTGTGATCAAGGTCAAGGTCACTGTTACTAAAAATAAAATTCAGTTTCCGCTAAATAACTTTAATTTGCTACAAAACTTGGTGTATGGGTGACGTATATCAAGACGCACCTGGGGGTCAAAATTACTGTAACTAAAAATAGAAATTCAGTTTCTGCTCAATAACTTAAGTTTGCTTAGGTTTATTGACACCAAACTTGGTGTATGGGTAGCTTATATCAAGACGCTTTTTTTTATTTCTACCCAGGTCTGTGATCAAGGTCAAGGTCACTGTAACTAGAAATAGAAAATCAGTTTTCGCTCAATAACCTAAGTTTGCTCAGGCCTATTGACACAAAACTTGGTGTCTGGGTAGCTTATATAAAGACACAGCTTCGGATTGCCACGCAGGTCTCTGTGATCAAGGTCACTATTTCTAAAAATAGAAATTCATTTAAACCTCAATAACTTTTGGTTTAGTTTGCTAAGGCCTATTGACACCAAACTTTGCGTATAGGTAGCTTATATCAAGAGGCAGCTTGGGATTGCTTCCCAGATGTGTTTGATCAAGGTCAAGGTCACTGTTGCGAGGGTTATAAATTAAGTTTCTGCTAAATAACCTCAGTTTTCTTTGACTTATTGACACAAAACTGTGGGTAGCTTGTATCAAGACACTACTTGGGCGGGTGGGCATCAATTGTTGCTAAAAATAGAAATTAGGGTCTCCACATAATAACTTGACTTGCTTATACTTATTGACACAAAGTTTAGTATGCAGGTAGCTTATATCAAAAGGCAACTAAGGATTGCTACTTAAGTGTCTGTGAACAAGGTCAAGGTCACTGTTCCTTAAAATAACTAGTTTGCTGTAACCTATTGACACCAAACTTGCTGTATGGGAAGCTTATATTAAGATGCAGTTTGGGATTGCTACAACAAGGTAAAGGTCACTTGTTTACAATAGAATTTTCAGCTTCTACTCAATAACTTCAGTACACTTTGACTTTTGATACTTAACTTGGCATGTGTGTAGCTTACATGACAATACAGCCTGGTATTGATACTCGGGTATCTAATACATTATGCCCCCCTTCAAAGACATGGGGGTATATTGCTTTGCATTTGTCTGTCTGTCGGTCTGTCGGTCCATAGACCAAATGGTTTCCGAGTGATAACTAAAGAACGCTTAGGCCTAGGAATATGGGGCGTCCGTGGCCGAGTGGTTAAGGTCGTTGATTTCCAACCATTTGCCCCTGACCGCTGTGGTTTGAATCCCGACAGGGACTTTGGATTCTTTCATGTGAGGAAGCTATCCAGCTAGCTTACGGAACGTCGGTGGTTCTACTCAGGTGCCCGTTCGTGCCTGAAATAATGCACGGAAGGGCACCTGAGGTCTTCCTCCACCAGTAAAGCTGGAACGTCGCGATATGATTTCTGGGTCAAAGGTCAAGGTCACATTGACCTTGTAGGTAAAAACAGTATTCAAACAATAACTAAAGAACGTTAAGGCCTAGGAACTTCAAACTTGTTATAATGATTGCTTATGACCAAAAGGTGACCCCTATTTATTTAAGGATCAAAGGCAAAAGGGTAAATTCACATCGACCTTGTAGGTAAGAACAGTTTCCGATCAATAAGTTAAGAACGCTTAGACCTAGGAACTTCAATTCTTGTATGTTAATTTCTCATGACCAGTAGATGACCTTAATTGATTTTGGGGTCAAAGGTCAATGTCACATTTACCTTGGAGGTAAAAATGGTTTGCAATCATTAACTTGACAACCCATCGTCTGTTAGCCCTCAAACTTCATAGGTGCATTATATTTGACCAAAAGATGACCCATATTGATTTTGGGGTCAAGGGGTCAAAGGTCAAGGTAATATTAACCTTGTAGGTAAAAATGGTTTCCGATCAATAACTTGACAGGCTAGATGTTTGGGGCAAAGGGGTCAGAGGTCAAGATCACATTGACTTTATAGGTAAAAATGCTTTTTAATCAATATCCCAACAACACATGGACCCTTTACCTTCAACCTTCACAGTTGCATTATTCTTGGCTGTCATTAATGTGGCATACATGATTCATAAATTTATGCTTAAATAATTTATTATTTGGTAAGATTTGTGATAACTTTGTCATTAAATTGTTGCACACAACACAACCACGGATATATATTACAGGAATCGGACACTCCTAGTTAACCCTATATAAATGCTTAAATTTCTTGTCGTGCACCCGATAAAGGTACATCGATCGATGATTTACCGGCGCTAAGCGAAAATGCCCGTTCGCAACGGATACCTACTTTACAAAATACCATATTGCTTTTCTATTTATTATCCGATTTTGGAAATTTAAAGTTTATTTTCAAGAAAAATACTTTTTTAATTCAAATATCTATTTTATTTGTTAAAGACAAACTATCTGTCCGCAACGACGATTAAAAAATAACTTGACGAAATCCGCTGTAAATTTACATTTTTTATATAAAAAGCAGGTATTTGAAATTTATTATTACGGTAACATAATAAATTCAATTTCAAAATAAAAAAAGAAGCCGGTGTAAGTTATTCACAGATAATCAAAGATGCAATATTTAAGATTTATTGGGTTATGTTGTCAAATTAATTGACGCACAATTGTTTTACGGGTAATGTATTGCGGGCTTTTCAATTCGCTCAACACGTGAAGTTAATTTATTCATTTTTTAATACAAGATCTCTTGCTGATATTGTCAATATCGCCATTTTCATAGAATATTTAAATTTCCTTCATCATTTATATCATTATTATTTGTTTTGTAAATCTGTTTTCAAAAATCGGTGCAGTGAAGTAGACAATCATCGTCACAGTAAAGTAGAGTACTCTCGTGTGGCTGTCTCGATTCCGGCCTTTTTAATGTAACTCGTATATTTCAATTATTCTTTTTATTTGAATGCCTGTAGAAAGATATTTCTGATATTTTTAATGTAACGCTAGAAAACAATAAAAAATTTTCAGTTGGTGTCAGTATCATGCGAAATAAAAGTAACTGTTGATTAGTTTTTACACATCGCTTAAAGCTGCATGCCTCCAGATGAGTCAAAATATATTAATAAAATCAAACTTGAGAAATATGTACTACGATTTTAGGAAACGAATAATGGTTCAAGATTCAAGTAATATTTTACATGTTGTGTTAGGTTAATGACAGATTTTTTAGTATTTACAACTATATTTCTACTGCGTTTCTAACGCAGTAAGGGCTATTTTTGCATATTTTGACTACATTTTGGTAATTTACATGGCTTGTAACTGCCATTGATAATGTGTAAATGGCTTCCTTTTGGTTATCTCACAATATTATAAATTCAAATACATTTTGAAAATTAGCATGAATCTTGAGGCCTGCTGCTTTAAATTTCTTTGAAGTTTAATTAAGGGGGTTAATTACCAGGTTACACGTGATAGTTGAAAAACTTTATTTTCAAACTTTCATTACCAGGTTACATGTGATAATTGCAACCCTCAATCTTCAAAAACAAATAGAATTTGAATGTATCTATTTTGTATGTGCGCGGTCTTTAACTACAGTCCACGGTATGTGTAATGAGAAAATGATTCTGAAGAGGATATATATAAATACAATGAAATCTATTTTCTTTCTTAACATTTATAAATGAAATTGAAAATATACAACTAAATTCGTTAAGTCTTTCTTTGAAAAAAAATGAAAATAAACATATGACAAATAAATCATTTGACGTGAAGGATAACTATGAAAAAAAATCTGTTTCAAAATAAAAAAAAACAGCTGTTCTGTATGCCAATAAAAGTTTCTTCCTTGCCAACCTAATGAATTCATCTATATATGAACGCTTGTCTTGAATGATCTGAAAATATATTTAATACACTAATTAGTAGAATATTTACTATATTTATAATAATAATATTCAGGTAATCAAATAAAAAATGTACAAATCATTTGGAAATAATTCACAGAAAGTGACAAGATGAGCTTTTGTTATCATAATTCGTCCAGCGTCAGTCAGTTTTTTTTAAATGACATCTCCTCATAAACCACTCATCATTTCATCCAAACTTCACAAAAATGTTAGCTTGGTGGTCACCTTGTTCAAATAATTTTAATTCCATGTAGAACTCTGGTTAAATGCCATTGCAACCGAAAGTAAAAACTTAACAAGAGGGCCACGATGGCCCTAGATCGCTCACCTGACCCAACAAACCCATCCAAACAATTACCTAGAAAAGCATTCTGACCAAGTTTCATGACAGTGAGTCCAAAATGTGACCACAAGAGTGTTAACAAGGATTATCCATATTTGAGCAATGTGACCTACTATTTTACCCAGGTGACCCATAATCGAACTTGACCTAGAAATCATTTAAACAAACTTTCAGACCAATTTTCAGGATACTTGGATCAAAAAAACAGTAGCCACTAGAGTGTTAACAAGATTTTTCTATATTTTCCTCCGGTGATTTAGTTTTTCATGCGAGATAACCCATGTTCGAACTCATCCGAGCAATTACCTAGACAAACATCCTGATTAAGTTTGATGATAATTGAGTCAAAAGTGTGACCACTAGAGTGTTAACAAGGATTTTCAGTATTTGGGAAGTGTGACTTAGTTTTTCATCCGAGTTGACCCATGTTCGAACTTGACCTAGAAATTATCAAAACAAACTTTTAGACCAAATTACAGGATATTTGGATCAAAACAGTAGCCACGAGAGTGTTAACAAGATTTTTTTTTAGCTCCTGTGACCTAGTTTTTTTATCCGAGATGACCCATGTCCGAACTCATCCGAGCAATGACCTAGACAAGCATCCTGACCAAGTTTGATGATGATTGAGGCAAAAATGTGACCACTAGAGTGTTAACAAGGTTTTTCCATATTTGGGCAGTGTAACTTAGTTTTTGACCCCAGGTGACCAATATTCGACTTGCGAACTTGACTTGCGAGCATTACCTAGACAAGCATCCTGATCAATAACACTCTAGTGGTCACATTTTTGACTCAATTGTCATCAAACTTGGTCAGATGCTTGTCAAGATAATTGCCTGAATCAGTTCGAACATGGGTCAACTCGGATGTAAAACAAGGTCACAGGAGCTAAAAATATAAAAACCTTGTAAACACTCTAGTGGCTACTGTTTTGATCCACATATCCTGAAAATTGGTCTGAACGTTTGTTTTGTTGATTTCTCGGTCAAGTTCGAATATGGGTCACTTGGGGTTAAAAACTAGGTCACACCGCCAAAATATGGAAAGACCTTGTTAACACTCTAGTGGCTACTGTTTTGATCCAAATGTCCTGGAAATTAGTCTGAAAGTTCGTTTTGATGATTTCTAGGTCAAGTTGGAATATGGGTTACCTGGTACGAAAACTAGGTCACTCCACCAAAATATGGATATGAACACTCTAGTGGTAACATTTTTGAGTCAATGGTGATGAAACTTTGTCAGGATGCTTGTATAGGTAATTTTTCGGATGAGTTCGAACAGGGTCATCTTAAAAAAGACTAGATCACGGGAGCTAAAAATAGAAAAATCTTGTAAACACTCTATTGGCTACTGTTTTGATCCACATATCCTGGAAATTGGTCTGAAAGTTTGTTTTGTTGATTTCTCGGTCAAGTTTGAATATGGGTCACCTGGGGTTAAAAACTAGGTCATACCGCCAAAATATGAAAAAACCTTGTTAACACTCTAGTGGCTACTGTTTTGATCCAAATGTCCTGGAAATTAGTCTGAAAGTTCGTTTTGATGATTTCTAGGTCAAGTTGGAATATGGGTTACCTGGGTCAAAAACTAGGTCACACCACCAAAATATGGATATGAACACTCTAGTTGTCACATTTTTGAGTCAATTGTGATGAAACTTTGTCAGTATGCTTGTATAGGTAATTTTTCGGATGAGTTCGAACAGAGTTATCTCCAAAAAGACTAGATCACGGGAGCTAAAAATAGAAAAATCTTGTGAACACATTATTGGCTACTGTTTTGATCCAAATATTCTGGAAATTTGCCTTAAGTTTGTTTTGATGATTTCTAAGTCAAGTTTGAATATGGTTTGTCTTCGGTCAAAAACTACATCAAACTGCTCAAATATATATAGAAAATCCTAGTTAACACTCTATTGGTTACATTTTTGACTCAATTGTCATAAAAATTGGTCAGAATGTTTGTCTAGGTAATTGCTCGAATGAGGTTGATGGGTCAGGTGAGCAATCTAGGGCCATCTTGGCCCTTTTGATTACTCAATTGTTATCAAACTTGGTGAGGATGCTTATCTAAGACATTGCTCGGGTGAGGTTGAAGGGTCAGGGGAGCGATCTAGGGCCATCTTGGCCCTCTTGTTTTCTGTTCTTTTAGATTGATAAATAGCATTGTGTGAAATCACGGTACAGAGCACACCATATAAACTCAAGCACACTCTCCTCTTGTTACTTTTTTCAATAATTATTATGTGCAAAATTATCTGTTAAAATTGTCAAAATTTAATATCAAATAATTTTAAAAATTAACGTTTCCTGATTTTTTGCCATTAGTATTTAAATCATATTTCTGAAGGAAAAACTGGTTATTATACCTTCGAAACGAATTTTCTTTTTTTTTGGGGGGGGGAGGGGGATATAGGAGTCACCTGGTGGTCGGTCGATCCAGCGGTCCGTTGCATTTTCCTTGTCCGAAACATAACTTGAAGACTAATGGTTGGAATTCAATACAACTTCATACAATGGTCAAGCTCATTGAGAGGAAGTGCAGTGCACAAGAACCATAACACCATCTTGACTTATTACAGAGTTATTATCCTTTGTTACTTTTCCTTGTCCGGAACATAACTTGAAAACTACAAGTTGGAATTCAATAAAACTGCATACAATGGTCAAGCACAATAAGAGGGAGTGCAGTGCACAAGAACCATAACTCTGTCGAGTTTAATTATAGAGTTATTACCATTGCTTTTTATCTTGTCCAGAGCGTAACTTGAAAACTACTAATTGCAATTCAATACAACACTTAATATAATGGTCATGCATATTGAGAGAAAGTACAGTGTACAAGAACCATAACTCCATGTAGACTTATTACAGAGTAAATGCCCTTTGATACTTTTCCTTGTCCGGAGCATAACTTGAAAAGTACTGGTTGGAATTCAAAACAACTTCATACAATGGTCAAACGCAATGAAAGGAAGTGCAGTGTACAATAACCATAACTCCATCTTCCGTATTTTATATAGTTATTGTTCCTTTTCCTTGTCCGTTGCATAGCTAAAAAACTAATATTAGGAATTCAATGCAACTTCATACAATGGTCAAGCGCAATGAAAGGAATTGCAGTGCTCAAGAAGCGTAACTCTTCATGGACTTGTTACAGAACAATTCAATTAAATTTAATCAATGGTCAACGACATTGAAAGGAAATGCAACATACAAGAACTACAACTGTTTTTAATTACCCACAACCATAACCTTTTTCGAATTATTTTACAGAGTTTTCTGTTACAAGTAACTTCCTCATTTCCGAAGCAGTCTTGCGGGGGTATTTATCACATTAAGTGATAGTTCTTGTTAGATTGAGATATGTTTGTGGGCGGGCGGGCGTAAAATTTTTTTTCCATGTGCAACATTTCTTAAGGGGTTTTGTCCAAACTTTTACTACAGCTTTGTCATCCCTGATGCATATTGTTGGTGTTTTGAGTTTGATAATTGGCCGGGTTGTACAGATGCAAACCCGGGTTATAGTATGGTGAATCTCAGGTGGCAGGCAGGCGTATTTTGGGGAAATATTTTCCTGGGGAAAACAGTTTTCTCAGCAACTACTTATCTTAGCCTGTTAATATTTGGTATACAGTATAAACATGTGGTACCTTACCGTGGTATTTGATTTCAGGTCAGTCCCTTATTGACTTCCTGTTTACCATTTTATTTAAATTTTCGACAGTAATTTTCAATGGTAGGAAATATTCATAAAAGTTTTCTCAGCAACTATTATCACAGTCTTTTGATATTTGGTATACCACATTAACATTTGGTCCCAAATTAACATGTGGTCCCATTCAATAGGATCGATTTCAGGTCTGTTGCTCATCCACTTCCTGTTTAGCGACTTTGTTAGCTCACCAGAGCCGAAGGCTCAGGGTGAGAAATTTGTATCAAAAGGGGATGCTCCGGCTTCCGTCGTCCGTCGTCATGCGTCAACAATCGTCTTCTTCTCAGAAACTACAGGGCAGATTTACTTTAAATTTGGTCTGTAGCATCCTTGTGACAGTCACAATTGAATTTGCTCATGTCATTCCAATTGGCCTCTTTTATGGGTCAGCAGAGCTAAAAATAGAAAAAACCTTTAAACATCTTCTTCTACACAACTAATGGATGGATGATCACCAAACTTTGTCTGTAGCATTCTTTGGTAGTCTTTTATCAAGTTTGCTCATATTAATTTGATTGGCCCCTTTTAGGGGTCTCCAGGGCTAAAAATAGAAAAAAAAACCTTTAAACATCTTCTTCTACAGAACTAATGTATGGATGATCACCATACTTTGTCTGTAGCATTCTTGGTAGTCTTTTTATCAAGTTTTGCTCAAATGAATTTCATTGGCCCTTTTTTTAGGGGCGCTATAGCTAAAAATAGAAATAACCTTTAAACGTCTGTTTTCTATAGAAACTACTTGATGAATGATCACCAAACTTTGTCTGTAGCATTTTTTGGTAGTCTTTTATCAAGTTTGCTCATATTAATTTGATTTGGCCCCTTTTAGGGGTCTCTAGGGCTAAAAATAGAAAAACTTTCAAATGTCTTCTTCTACAGCACTAATTGGTTGATGATCACCAAACTTTGTCTGTAGCATTCTGAGGTAGTCTTTTATCAAGTTTGCTCATATTTATTTGATTGGCCCCTTTAAGGGGTCTCTAGAGCTAAAAATTGAAAAAACTTTAGACATCTTCTTGTACAGAACTAATTGATGGATGATTACCAAACTTTGTCTGTAGCATTCTTAGGTAGTCTTTTATCATGTTTTGCACATATTAATTTGATTGGCCCCTTTTAGGGGCCTCCAAATCTAAAAATAGAAAAAACCTTTGAACATCATTTCCTTCTGAAATCACCAAACTTTGTCTGTAGCACTCTTTGGTAGTCTTTTATCAAGTTTGTTCATATTAATTTGATTGGCCCTTTTAAGGGGCCGCTAAAGCTAAATATAAAAAACCTTTGGACATCATCTCCTAATGAAATATTTGATGGATGATCGCCAAACTTTGTCTATAGTATTCCTAGGTAGTCTTATATCAAGTTTGCTCATTAGTCATATTAATTTGATTGACCCTGTTTAAGCTAAAGCTTAATTCCACAGGTCCTGGAATTTCTTCAAATTATAGTTTAAAGATATTCTATGCTCAAATTTAATATTAAAAAATATTGACAATGGATACACAGTCTTTTTATAAATATAAAATAAACGTGTTTTGACTTCACACAAAGAAGA
Organism: Ruditapes philippinarum; assembly: GCF_026571515.1. Lineage (NCBI taxonomy): Eukaryota > Metazoa > Mollusca > Bivalvia > Venerida > Veneridae > Ruditapes > Ruditapes philippinarum. The sequence goes on from NW_026854153.1 coordinate 160,710, forward strand.
TATGTTATTGTTTTAAACTCTTCACACTATAGGAGGTCACAGTATAAATACAATGATTATAAAGTGTCATTAACAAAACTTTTCAAATAATAAACTAATGAAAGGGAAACAACTTTATGTTGGAATGTGTACATATGTTATTTCAATTTTCTAAAAGAGGTTCAATGGCTTGGAGAAAGTCTTTATGTCATGACCTGTTTATGATGTGTAAATATATTTCAGCACTAGAAATCGGACATCATATTCCATCATTGTAAGGTCAGTTGTAGGTCATTAACCAGGAAAAAAATAGGCCTAAAGAAACATTAAAGTTGTTTCTCCTGTGCCTGACTAACAAAGACATGTTTGTACGTTCAATTTTGTTATTGAATTTTGTTAAAAATTGCATTTTGTTTTTTCATTTTTTTTCTTGAATTAGATTATAACTTGGAAAAAGCACATTTCAATAAATATTGGGCCAGACTGTTGAACATGAGTTTCATGTGCATAATTGAATTTTTTTATCAGTGGAATTGTTTTTGATATTTTTGAAACCATTGCACATACTTTCTTGTTCATGATGTAATGAGACTTGAAATTTGGAATGATGTACAGAGACTTGAAATTTGGACCAGGAATGTAATTTCTGATGCGAAATGAATAAAGATATCAACTGACTACTTTTGATATTATTATTTGATATTGTTTGACCTAGTTTGTCGTTTTTTGATGTACCTGCTTTGGACAAGGGGTTTAATTTCTGATCCTGAATTGAATTTTGATATGAACTGGCCCACTTTTGATATATTTGATATCGCTTCACCTACTTTTTTGTCTTTTATGTACAGACTTGAAATTTGGACCAGGGGTGTAATTTGTGTAATTTTAGATGTTGAATTCAATTTTGATACATGTTTTGCATGTGACATTTTGTGTTTTCATTCAAAAAAGTTATAAAACAAAATTGTTTAGTCCAAATTAATCCTGCTCCAGTGGTCATTTATTCTGCATTTATTCTACATAGTCTCATAGGAACACACTTGCAACATGCATATTTTTAACAAAGCCTTTCCAAAATATTAGGGCAAAATATTTCAATTTATATTGTGAATCATGAAATGATGGGTTAGATGAGTGATCTAGGGCCATCTTAGTGGCCCTTTTTTATTATGAAGAAAAAAGCTAAAACAATAAAGTGTTGTGAAAGTATATTACTAAAGGGGCAAGTTAAAGTTAAGCTGAACTTGCGGAAAGAGCTGGACTTGCCTTTCAGCAAATTCTTTTGAAAAATAATTTCCAACACTGTAAAGCCGTTGTTTCTGGTGAGCGACTCAGGGCCATCATGGCCCTCTTGTTAATGTTTTAAAATAAATGGTTAATTGTGGGAAATTTTCGTGAAAGTTTTCTCAGCAACTAGTTATCACAGCCTCTTGATATTTTTTATACAGCATTAACACGTGTTCCCATATCGAGGGATTTGATTTCAGGTCTGTCGTTCATCAACTTCCTGTTTGCCGACTTAGTTTAATTTTCGACAATTATGGTCAATTGTAGGAATTTTTCGGAACAGTTTTCTCAGCAACACCTTATCACAGCCTCTTGATATTTGGTATACAGCATTAACACGTGGTCCCATATTGTTTGTTTCGATTTCAGTTCTGTCCCTCGACATCCACTTCCTGTTAACTTACTTAAAATTTTGAAAACAATTTTAGAAAATTTTAGTAACATCACAGTGTCGTGATATTTTGTATACAAATGCAACCTGGCCTTTTCTGTCTTTGACTCATTTTTTACCAATATTAAGGCCCCTTGATTTTTAGCTCACCTGTCACAAAGTGACAGGGTGAGCTTTTGTGATCGCTTTTCGTCCGGCGTTCGTCCGTCCGTCCGTCCGTAAACTTTTACTTTAAATGACATTACCTCATAAACCACTAAGCCAATTTCATCCAAACTTCACAGGAATGTTCCTTTGGTGGTCGCCTTTAAAAATTGTTCAAAGAATTTAATTCCATGCAGAATTCTGGTTGCCATGGCAACCGAAAGAAAAAACTTTAAATATCTTCTTTTAAAAAATCCTAAGAGCTAGAGCTTAGATATTTGGCATGAACCATCTTCTAGTGAGTGACTACCAAGTTTGTTCAAATTAAATCCCTGGGGTCAAAATTGGCCCCGCCCCAGGGGGGCATTGTTTTTCCCTATATGTATATAGTAAAAACTGAAAAAAACTTCTTTTAAAGAACCCAAAGAGCTAGAGCTAAGATATTTAGCATGAAACATTTTCTAATGGGTGTCTACCAAGTTTGTTCAAATAAAAGCCCTAGGGTCAAAATTGGCCCCTCCCCTGGGGGTCATTGATTTTCCCTATATGCATATAGTAAAAACTTAAAAAATCTTCTTGTAAAGAACTCAAAGAGCCAGAGCTAAGATATTTAACATGAAACATGTTCTAAAAGGTGTCTACCAAGTTTGTTCAAATTAAAGCCCTGGGGTCAAAATTAGCCCCGCCCCGGGGGTCATTGATTTTGCCTATATGTGTAAAGCAAAACTTAAAAAAGCTTCTTTGAAAAAACCCAAATAGCTAGAGTTTAGATATGAGGCATGAAACATCTTCTAGTGAGTGTCTACAAAGTTTGTTCAAATAAAAGCCTTTGGGTCAAATTGGCCCCGCCCTGGGGGTCATTGATTTTCCCTATTTGCATATAGTAAAAATTTAAAAAATCTTCTTTGAAAAAACCCAAATAGCTAGAGTTTAGATATTAAGCATGAAACATCTTCTAGTAAGTGTCTACAAAGTTTATTCGAATAAAAGCCCTGGGGTCAAAACTGGCCCCGCCCCAGTGGTGTCATTGTTTTTAACTATATGTGTATAGTAAAGACTTAAAAATCTTCTTTTAAAAAACCCAATGAGCTAGAGCTTAGATGATTAGCATGAAATATCTTCTTATGGATGTCTACCAAGTTTGTTCAAATAAAAGGCCTCGGTTGAAAATTGGCCGTGCCAGGGGAGGGGGGAGGAGAGATCATTGTTTTTCATTATTTGTGGGAAGTAAAAACTTAACATTGTGAAATAAAAACTTAACATTGTGAAACATCTTCTAATGAGTGTCTTCCAAGTTTGTTCAAATAAAAGCCCTGGGGTTTGAACTGGCCCCGCTCCAGGGCCCTATATACAGGTGAGTGACCTTTGGGCCATCATGGCCCTCTTGTTCTTTATATGGAATACATAGTAACTAATTCTTCTGTGCACAATTTTTCTGCTATATTCCTTAAGGAATGATTTTTACAGAAGCTTTGTCATCAAGTGCTGTGGTGCATATTGTTGGGGTTTTGTGATTTGATTTTTTTACCTATTTATGGCTTTTTTTTCTTACATTGAATATTTAGTAAACAATGTCTTCTTTGCCCCACTCTTCCTACATTTCTCAAGAGATTTTGATCAAACTTTCAAAGAAGCTTTGTGATCAAATGTCACAGAGTATAAATTAAGTGTTTTGGTAAGTTTAGACCAAATTATTGTCCTTTGTTTAAACAATATCTGTAATGTAAATTAAAGTGTAATAACCTTATAATCAGAACTAGTACATTTAACAAAAACTTTTTTAGTTATTGCAAAAAAACCATCTAGTTTGAAGTACACCTGCCAGCCCATCTGCCTGCTTTTGGGTCTTAGGTGAATATCTCGCTGACAATTTCCTTTAGGCCCCAGGGTCAAAATCAAGGTCACTGTTACTTAAAATAGAGAATTTTCCAGTTTGCGGAACGTTCGTTTCCTATATGCATATAGTAAAAACTTATAAAATCTTCCTTTAAAGAACCCAAAGAGCTAGAGCTAAGATATTTAGCATGAAACATTTTCTAATGGGTGACTACCAAGTTTATTCAAATAAAAGCCCTAGGGTCAAAATTGGCCCAGCCCCAGGGGGTCATTTATTTTCCCTATATGCATGTAGTAAAAACTTATAAAATCTTCCTTTAAAGAACCCAAAGAGCTAGAGCTAAGATATTTAGCATGAAACATCTTCTAATGGGTGTCTACCAAGTTTGTTCAAATAAAAGCCTTGGGGTCAAAATTGGCTCCGCCCCGGGGGTCATTGATTTTCCCTATATGCATATAGTAAAAACTTTAAAAATCTTCTTTTAAAGAACCCAAAGAGCTAGAGCTAAGATATTTAGCATGAAACATTTTCTAATGAGTGTCTTTCAAGTTTGTTCAAATAAAAGCCCTGGGGTCAAAATTGGCCCCGACCCAGGGGGTCATTGATTTCCCCTATATGCATATAGTAAAAACTTAAAAAATCTTTTTTTTAAAGAACACAAAGAGCTAGAGCTAAGATATTTAGCATGAAACATCTTCTAATGGGTGTCTACCAAATTTGTTCAAATAAGAGCCCTTGGATCAAAATTGGCCCTGCCCCGGGGGTCATTGGTTTTCCTTATATGTGTAAATTAGCAAAAACTTTAAAAAAAATCTTCTTTGAAAAACCCAAATAGCTAGAGTTTAGATACTAAGCATGAAACATCTTCTAGTAAGTGTCAACAAAGTTTGTTCAAATAAAAGCCCTTGGGTTAAAATTGGCCCCGCCCTGGGGGTCATTGATTTTATTTATGTTTATAGCAAAAACTTAGAAAAATCTTCTTTGAAAAAAAAACCCAAATAGCTAGAGTTTAGATATTAAGCAAGAAACATCTTCTAGTGAGTGTCTTCAAAGTTGTTCAAATAAAAGCCCTTGGGTCAAAACTGCCCCCGCCCCGGGGGTGTCATTGCTTTTAACTATGTGTGTATAGTTTAAACTTAAAAAAATCTTTTTTTTAAACACTCAGCGAGCTAGACCTTAGATGTTTAGCATGAAACATCTTCTGTTCAAATAAAAGCCCTGGGGTTTAAACTGGCCCCGCTGTGGGGGCCTATATACAGGTGAGCGACTTTAGGGCCATCATGGCCCTTCTGTTTCTTCTAAAAACCAATACCGCTTGGCTAAATTTTGATTCTTGGAAGGCATGATCCTTGCACGAAGCTCTACATGAGTTGTTAAAAGAATTAAATTTCTTGAAGAACTCTGGTTGCCATGATTGCAACCAAAAATTTTTTTAACAAAATCTTAAAAAACATTCTTGTCAAAAACAAGGTGTAGAGCTTTGATTTTGGAATGTAACATCATCTAGTGGTCCTTTCAAAGATTGTTCAAATTATGGTTTAAAGGGACCCCGCCAGGGGGCTCAACAGTTTTATAGCCATATAGCCAGTTTTTAAAGTCATATACCGAAATCTTAGAGCCTTAATATTTGGTATGTAACATGATCCTATACAAAGATGTTCAAATTATGCCCCTAAGTTCAAAAGGGTCCCGCCTTGGGGGTTACTCAATTTTTACAAAATGTCTTTAAAATATTCTTGTCAAAAATCGCAGGCTTACAGCTTTGATATTTTGTATGTAACCTCATTTTGTGGTCCTCTACAAAGATTGTTCACATTCTGTCTCTAGGATCAAAAGGAGTCCTGCAAGGGGGCTTCAGTTTTATATAAAGTTGTCTTCTTGTCAAAATCCATAAGGTATGGAACATTGATATTTGGTATGTAATGTGATTAAGTGGTCGTCTACAAAGATTTTCAAATTATTCGCCTAGGATGAAAAGGGGCCCTGCCAGTGGTCTTATCAATTTTAAGCTCACCTGTCACAGAGTGACAAGGTGTGCTTTTGTGACACTGTGTTGTCCGTCGTCTTTCGTCCGTCCATCCATGCGTAAACTTTTTCATTCAAATGACTTCTCTTCCAACACCACGTGGCCAAATTTAATGAAACTTTGCAGGCATGTTTCTTGCATTTAGCTGTACTATAGCTGTTCAAATAATTGAATTCCATCCAGAACTCTGGTTGCCATGGCTACCAAAAGATTTTTTTTTAATCTTTAAAATCATTTTGCCACAGGGGAGAAACCCAGGGCCCAAGGGTCCTCTTGCTCATCAAATTTCTGTGAAATTATTGGTTTCCAAAGAAAAAACTTAGGAAGGATTTTATGAATGAGTATATTATGTAATATTAATGTTAAGGTGAAATTTTATTTTTGTGCCCCCACTTTAGTGGCGGGCATTTAGATTTAACCTTGTCCGTCTGTCCGGACCTCCTTCCGTCCGTCCGTTCTCTTTTGTGTCGCACATAACTCAAAAAGTATTTGACCTAGAGTCATGAAACTTTACAGTTATGTTGATAAGCATGTTTAGTTGTGCACCTGGGATTTTTCGTTTGGATTTATTTAGTATTTGTAGAGTTATTGCCATTGGCTAAGTAAAAATTTGCAATTTTCAACTTGTGTCGCATGTAACTCAAAAAGTATTTGACAGAGAGTCATGAAACTTTACAGGAATGTTGATCAGCATGTGTAGTTGTGCACCTGGGTATTTAGGTGTGGATTTATTTAGTATTTTAATAATTATTGCCTTGACTTAGTAAAAAATTGCAATTTTCAACTTGTGTCGCATGTAACTCAAAAAGTATTTGACCTAGAGTCATGAAATTTTACAGGAATGTTGATAAGCATGTGCAGTTGTGCACCTGGGTATTTTCGTGTAGATATATTTAGTACTTTTAGAGTTATTGCCCTTGACTTACTAATTTTGCAATTTTCAACTTGTGTCGCATGTCACTAAAAAGGATTTGCATAGAGTCATGAAACTTTACAGGAATGGATTTGACGTAGAGTCATGGAACCTTACGAGAAGAATGCTCAGCATATGTATTTGTGCACTTTGGGTTTCGCTTGTGGATTTATCCAGTATTTGTAGAGTAATTTCCCTTGACTTAGTAAAATCCGTTTAATTATATGTTGTTATTTGTTCCTTGAGTGCTTGAGTTAGAATCAACCAACTTTACAAGAATAATGATCAGCATCACTGTGAAGCTATGCACCTGGGACTTTGCATGTGGATTTTTTTTCAATTTTGTTAGAGTTATTGCCCTTGACTGACAGTAGTATCTCCTGACCGAGTTTGATGACAGTGGAGTCAAAAGTGTGAACTCTAGTGTGTTAACAATTTTTATCATATTTGGGTAGTGTGACTTTGCTTTTGACCCCAGGTGACCCATATATAAACTTGACCTAGAAATCATCAAAACAACCTTCCTGACAAATTTCCAGAATATTTGGATCAAAACTGCAGCCGTTAGAGTGTTACAAAGATTTTTCTATTTTTAGCTCCTGTGACCATGTTTTTGACCGTAGATGACCCATATTCGAATTTGATCTACAAATCATCAAAATAACCTTTAGGACAAATTTCGAGGAAATTTGGGTCAAAACTGCAGTCACTAGATTGATAAGAAGCTTTTTTCTATTTATAGCTTCTGTGACCTTCTTTTCTACCGGATTTGACCCAAATTCGAACTTGACCTTTAAAGCATCAAAGCAACTTTTCTGACCAATATTCAGGATATTTTGATCAACACTGCAGATATTGGTCATATGCAACTTTAACCTAGAGATCATCAAAACAACCTTCCTGACAAATTTCCAGAATATTTGGATCAAAACTGCAGCCTGTAGATTGTTAAAAAGATTTTTCTTTTTTTAGCTCCTGTTAGCTTGTTTTTGATTCGAAATGACCAATCTTCGAACTTGACCTACAAATCATCAAAACAACCTTCCCGACAAATTTCCAGAATATTCAGGTCAAAACTGCAGCCACTAGACTGTTAACAAAAATTTTCTATTTTTATCGGCTGTGAATTAACTTTTGACCGGAGATGACCCATATTCAAGCTTGGCCTAGAAATCATTAAAACAACCTTCCTAACAAATTTCCAAAATATTTGGATTAAAACTGCAGCCACTAGAGTGTTAACAAGCCTTTCTATTTTTATCCCCTGTGTCCTAGTTTTTGATCCGAGATGACCCATCTTCGAACTTGACTTAGAAATCATCCAAACAACCTTCCTGACAAATTTTCAGAATATTTGGATCAAAACTGCAGCCACTAAACTGTTAACAAGCTTTTTCTATTTTTAGCCCGTATGGCCTAGTTTTTTACCCAAGATAACCCATCTTGACCTAGAAATCATCAAAACAACCTTCCTGGCAATTTTTCAGAATATTTGGATCAAAACTGCAGCCACTAGATTTTTAACAAGATTTTTCTATTTTGAGCTGATGTGACCTAGTTTTTGATCCGAGATGACCCATCTTCGAACTTGATCTATATTTCATTGAGACAAACATTCTGACAAAGTTTGATATTGATCCAATCAAAACTGTGACTGCTAGACTGTTAACAACCCAATTGTTGACGACGAATGCTGCACAACGCACAACTACGGACGCCGGACATAGCCCCATCACTATATCTCACCTTGACCACTTCTTTGTCAGATGAGCTAAAAACTTTCAATGAGATCTTCCTCCTGAATAATTTGGAACATTTTGATGAAACTCCACAGGAATGATCCCATGATAGTTTTCTATAAAAGTTGCTCAAATTGTTCTGGTTTTCTGAACAAAATGGCCGCTAGAGCAAAAAAATATATTTTTTAAAGTACATCTCCTAACTTATTTGGTAGATTTTGATAAGACTAAATAGGAATGGTCCTTGGATAGTCGTCTGTTATAATTGCTCAAAATATTTTCGGTGTGCTGAACAAGATCACGGTCAGTGTAATATTTTGTCCTCAACCGCCCGATAGATTTATAAATACCTTAAGAAATTATCAATGGAGTCCTTTATGAAAGCTCATCTTTCGGGTAGATTTTGATGGGCATATATTTCCCCACATCAGCGGGACTCTTGTCTTTATTGCTGTTGATAATTGTACTCATTTTTTCTTATTTACATAAGTGGTCCGGGAAGTATTGACCAGTTTGAAACCAGAGGGAATTCAACATACTTACCTGAAAAATATGACTCAAGGGAAAATTATGGCGAACATAAAGGTAATTAAATGTTTTATTCTCATTTAAACACTATTTGAAAACAGAAATGACCATCCACTTAGCTCAGGGATAGAATTTGCATCCATGATTTTGCGTGTAGATAATTGACCAAATACACTGAACAAAAATTCTAACCGATCACCCTGAGTTTTCGCTCATATATGAAAAAATAATGCCAATAGATCCGACTTTTGTTTTATTTCGAAGAGAATTTCATTTACAATGTTCACATGAAATTTCATTAAATTCACACAGCTGCTTGGAGCACAAAAGCACAATAAAGAAGGTCACCCGTAAAACATGTACCGTCATTTCCTTTAGTATCCGGTATGCCCCCCGTTAGCTGCTATTACGGCTCAGTATCTGCCCCTCATTGATGTTATGTAATTCTGAAGATTTCGTTGTGGAATATTGTTCCAGATCCGTTGGACTTCACACTCCAATTTACCGATATGACGTGGCGGCTGAAGCAGATCACGGACACGTCTTTTCAATAAATCCCATACGTGTTCCAACGGATTGAGATCCGGGCTTTTCGATGGCCATGGAAGGACTCTGACATTGTTGGCTGCCAACATGTTATAAGTAGTTCTGGCAACATGACATGGGGCATTGTCCTCCGCCAACAACGTACCATGATTTATCCGTAAGTGAGGCAGTAGAATTGGCTGCACAACATCATCCTGATACCTGCGGGCGTTGAGATTACCTCGTATAGGTACGATCACTGTCTTGGTGTGCATTGACATGCCTGCCCACACCATCAATGAGCCACCACAGAAATTGTCAACCTCGACGACACAGTTGGCATAATTCCTTTCACCCTGGCGACGGTATACACGTACTTGCCCAGTCCGCATTGCGTAGTTTGATTCGTGTTTCGTCCACAAATAACACATTGGCCCAGTCAGCCCTGGTAAATCGAAGATGTTGTCTGGCCCACGTCAAACGATTCCGTCGGTGTCTTGCAGTAAAAATAGGCCCCTTAAAAGGCCGACGGGCACTATCCCGACGGCTCTGAGGCGGTTAGGTACAGTTTGTGGTGATATTCGGCAGTTGTTTATGCCACTTTTACGTGAAGCCGTGGATGTTGCAGGTGTGAAACGAATCCTTAAGTGACTCACAATAATATACCGATCCTGTCGGCGAGTTGTAACCTTTCTTCTTGGTCTGCGGCGTAAGTCAGAAACGTTTCCGGTCCCTTGATACTTAGTCCAAAGTCCATGGATCGTCGAAAAGGCCCGATTGAAGTGTCTTGCGACCTGAAATAGGAATGAACACATTGAGAATAATAACATTTTTCTATTTAAATAATACTTTTAAAAAAAAAACATTTTTGATGAACAGCCACTCACCTGTCTGATAGAGGCTCCAGAATTCAACATTCCAACTGCTACGGCACGATCCTGCATCGACATTCGTGCCATGTTTTATATTTCTTCACCTATAAATGTAACAAGGATTTATGCAATGTAAAATTTAATACTCACCATGCTCTGCACGAACAGTTCTTGCCAAAATGTGTAAACCGCGCCCTGTCTCCCGCTTGAGTGCATGGAACTGTATTAAAATATTTTTCTTTCCACAAATCGGTAGAAAAAGACACAAAAATCACATCTGCACAATTTTATAAGGATCTATTGACCCGTTATAAAATAATCAAAATTTAAAAAGTGATCGGTTAGAACTTTTGTTAAGTATAGAGGTAATGAAAATCTTTGTAACATAATGTAATAGTGTAACCAGGTATGATTTTCTTAAAATTTTGTTTTTTCTGATCTTACAGTTAAATATATAATTAAAATAAGAGAAAGAATATGAAGGTAAATTGCCTTCCCCTGCCATTGCAGCGCTCAAATTGGTGTACAAACGTCTCAAACCATAATCTTAACATAGTTGAATCATTCTGATATAAAAAATTATTAGGATAGTTTACAGGTCATCTTATTACTCCAACCACGTTTACATTTTGCCATGTTTTAATCAATGAAAATCATTAAGAATGGGGTCACTAGTTCAAAGTTCAAGGTCACAGGAGCATAAAATGTTAGAATGGTTTCCGCTGTTTATCTTGAAAACTATTCATCTAAAAGTCTTCATATTTCACATACTGATTGGTCATAACAAGTAGATGACCCATATTCATTTTGGGGTCGCTAGGCCAAGGTCACAGGGGCCTGAAATGTGAAAATGGTTTCTGCTGATTATCTTAAAAAATATTCATCACTGTCTTCATATTTCTCAAAGTGATTGGTCATCACTATTAGATAACCCTTTTGATTTTGGGGTTTCTAGAACCAAGGTCAAGGTCACATGGGCCTTAAATGTGATAATGGTTTCTGCTTATTATTTTGAAAGATATTTATCACAAAGTCTTCGTATTTTACATACTGATTGGTCATAAATATTAGATGTCCCCTTAGATTTTGGGGTCACTAGATCAAAGGCCAAGGTCACAGGGGCCTTGAATTGGAGTATGGTTCTGCTGATTATCTTGAAAGCTATTTATCACAAAGTCTTCATATTTTACATAGTGATAAGTCATAAGTTGTGAAGGACCCCTCTTGATTTTGGGGTCACTAGATCAAAGGTCACGGTCACAGGGGCTTTTAATGTCAGAATGTTTTTTCTCATTATCATAAAAACTAATACAAGGTCTTCATATTTCACACCTTGCCTAGTCATATGTAGTAGATGACCCTTATTGATTTTGGGGAAACTTGTTCAAAGTTCAAGGTCACATAGCCTCATGTTAGAATGGTTTCCACTGATTATCTTGAAAACTATTCATCACAAAGACTTCATATTTCACATACCGATTGGTCATAACTAGTAGATAACCCATTTTCATTTTTGGGTCACTAGGTCACGGTTACAGGCACCTTAAATGTCAAAATGGTTTCTGCTGATTATCGTAAAAACTATTCATCACAAAGTTTTCATATTTCACATAGTGATTGGTCATAACTAGTAGATAACCCCTTTGATTTTGGGGTTACTAGGTCCAAGGTCAAGGTCACATGGGCCTTAAATGTGATAATGGTTTCTGCTTATCATTTCGAAAGAAATTTATCACAAAGTCTTCATATCTTACATACTGATTGGTCATAAAAAGTAGATGTCCCCTTTCGATTTTGGGGTCACTAGTTCAAAGGTCGAGGTCACAGGGGCCTTGAATTGGAGTATGGTTTCTGCTGATTATCTTGAAAGCTATGTATCACAAAATCTTCATATTTCACATATTGATTCGTCATAAGTAGTGAAGGACCCCTGTGGAATTTGGGGTCACTATGTGAAAGGTCACGGTCACAGTGGCTTTTAATGTAAAAATGTTTATTTTCTTATTAACATGAAAACTATCACACGGTCTTCATATTTCACACCTTGCCTAGCCATATGTAGTAGATGACCCTATTGATTTTTGGATCACTTGTTCAAAGGTCAAGGTCACAGGGGTCTTAAATGTAAATATTGTTTCAGCTTATTACTTTTAAAACTTTTTTATCTCAAAGTCTTCATATTTCACATATTTATTAAGCATACTGGGGTCACTAGTTCATTGGTCAAAGTCTTCATATTTCACATATTGATTGGTTATAAATAGTAGGTCATTAATTTTTCTTTTTTCATTAACTGAACACTTCCATGTACCCAATTATGACAGTTCCATGTAACAAAATTACCAATAATGTGAGTCAAGGGGTAGAAAGGGGGCATATGTGATGTTCGACATTTCTTGTTTCACAAATGCAGTTTTATTTATTTCTTATAGATCAACATGTTTGTTACATCATGCGAAGGAGAAATGTTATGTTTGAAGTTCTATAGGAGGCCAAATTATGAATAAAAAATTATAGTGTCATTAAAAAAGGAATTAATTCTACTTAACCTGTAACAGGGAACACAGCTTCTAACACATAGTTTGCACATCATTTTATTCAAATTAGACATATTCAGTAAGAATTTCATGAACTTGGCACAATTATTACTTATGCATACCCATCCTGCCACAAGTGAGACTTAAATAAAACAATTCGAGCTACACACTAAATATTGTTTTAACCCATTACGTTATATACACGCCTTTTAACGCCTTTTTCTACCCCCCCCCCCCCTTATGTTGTCTGTGAAAAAATGCCTTATTTAGGCCCCCAACACTTGTTTTTGTTTGAGAAATGTTGTTCAAAAAGTGACCTCTTTTTCGGCGCGGCCCCCAACCAAAAGATACATCAGGGGGTTGCCAGAAGGGGGATGTGCCCCCTTCTCTTTGGGGGGCTTGAAGGGGGCGGAGTCCCCCTCATCGCCAAGGAAATTTTGGACTTGTGAGAGGCTATAAATGACCCCAGATTGATCATAAGGTAACGTGTAACCAACGCTGAAAAGCATTTGACTCTATCTCAATCCACTTAGAAGTTGCAGCACTTTGAAATCAATTTTGATGGAAAAATCGACGCAAAATAGTGATTTTTGGCAATTTTGAGATGTCCCCTCGTTACCATGGTAACAGAAAATTTAAGCCTGAGCATGTTGTTGCAAGGGCAATGGTCCAGTCAACATTTGTGCCAAGTTTGGTTAGTGTTGAAGCAGTTTTTATAGTATTATAGCAATTTGAACTTGAAACGGGAGACTTTTCAATGAAAACAGCCATTTTTCACAAAATGCTCATGAAGTAATGGGTTAATGAAAAAAATCAAAAAATCTACAAAACAACAATTTTTCTTCAAATTTATATGACAGGCCATGTTTAAACATGAAAAAAACGCGATTAAGGGTAATTTCAAGTATTTTCATCATTTTCTGTTAACCCATTACGTTATATACACGCCTTTTAACGCCTTTTTCACCCCCCCCCCCTTTATGTTGTCTCAAATGGTGAAAATATGCCTTATTTAGGCCCCCAACACTTGTTTTTTGTTTGAAAAATGTTGTTCAAAAAATTGACCTCTTTTTCGGCGCGGCCCCCAACCAAAAGATACATCAGGGGGTTGCCAGAAGGGGGATGTGCCCCCTTCTCTTTGGGGGGTTTGAAGGGGGCGGAGTCCCCCTCATCGCCAAGAAAATTTTGGACTTGTGAGAGGCTATAAATGACCCCAGATTGATCATAAGGTAACGTGTAGCCAACGCTGAAAAGCATTTGTATCTATCTCAATCCATTGAGAAGTTGCAGCACTTTGAAATCAATTTTGATGGAAAAAATCAACGCAAAATAGTGATATTTGGCAATTTTGAGATGTCCCCTCGTTGCCATGGTAACAGGAAATTTAAGCCTGAGCATGTTGTTGCAAGGGCAATGGTCCAGTCAACATTTGAACCAAGTTTGATTAGTGTTGAAGCAGTTTTTATAGTATTATAGAAATTTGAACTTTTTTAAACAATTTCACAGAAATTATCACCATATTGAGACGACATGTCGCGCGCAACATTTGCGTCGCTATCTTGAAAGTCAAGGTCACAGCATGACCTTGAAGCAAAATCGTGTCCGGCCAAAAACTTCTATATTTGAAGTCTGATTTTTAAACTATTTCACAGAAATCATCATCATATTGAGACGACGTGTCGCGCGTAACATTTGGGTCGCTACCTTGAAAGTCAAGGTCACAGCATGATCTTGCAGCAAAATTGTGTCTGGCCCATACCTTTGTTTTTGAAGTCGGATTTTACAACTATTTCACAGATATGATCACCATATTGAGACAACGTATCGTGTATAACATTTAGGTCGCTACCTTGAAGGTCAAGGTCACAGCATGACATTGCAGCAAAACCGTGTCCGGCCCGTAACTTTGTTATTTGAAGTCGGATTTTAAAGTATTTCACAGAAATGATCAACATAACTCTGTAACAACAAAATATATACTTTTCATTGTCGAAAACCTAGTCGGGGAGCATAACTCGGTTCAACCGGCTCTTGTTTTAAATTCAAAGCCCTTAAAACTATTCAATGTTAATACAAAGCATTTTTATGCCACCGCAGCATCTGCGATGCGGTGGCATATAGCGAATCACCTGTGTGTGTGTGTGTGGTGTGTGTGTGCGTGCGTGCGTGCGTGCGTGCGTGTGTGTGTTGGTGTGTGTGTGTGTGTGTGTTCGTTCTAAAGATTATATAGTGAACGGGGGTCATTGGTACTCTACCAAAGTTGTTCAAATTTTGCCTTTAGTGTAAAAATTAGCCCCGCCCCAGGGGCCAAAGGTTTTCCTTATATGTATATAATAAAAGCTTAAAAATCATCTTCTCTAAATTTACAAAGGCTAGAGTTAAGATATTTTGCATGAAACATTGTGTAGTGAACCTCTAGCAAGATTGTACAAATTATAGCCCTGGGGTCAAAATTGGCCCCACCCACAGGGGTCATTGATTTTCACTATGTGCATTTAGTTCTTGTCTGAAGGTACAAGGCTTAGAGCTTTGATATTTGGTATATAATATCATCTATGGGTCCTCTCCTAAAGTTGTTTTAATTATGCCCCTAGTGTTAAAATTGCCCTGCCCCAGAGGCGATAGTTTTCCTTATATGTTTAAAGTAAAAACTTGAAAAAATCTTCTTCTCTGAATTGACAAAGGCTAGTCTAAGAGGTTAAATATATGGCATGAGACTTTGCGAAGTGAACTTCTACCAAGATTGTTCAAATTATAACCCTGGGGTCAAAATTGGTTCCGCCCTGGGGGTCATTGATTATGTACATATAGTAAAAATTAAATATTTTTTTCTGAAGGTACAAGGCATAGAGCTTTGATGTTTGCTATATACCTATATCATCTATAGGTCCTCTACTAAAGTTGTTCAAATTTTCCCCTGATGTCAAAATTGACCCTGCCCAGGGGCAGTGATTCTCATTATGTACACATATAAAAAACAGAAAATCAAACAAATGTTTTCTGAATGGGAGAAAGGTACAGCTTAGATATTTGACTTACAATGTTATTTGAAGATTTTGACAAAGTGTCTTACCGTTTTGTCCTTTGATGTAGTCATGAAATTTAGGCTGTGTGAAATATGACCTTCACCACCAAATTCACTAGACTCAAGTGCATGGATATATTCCTACTCTGATCTTTTATTGGATTAACAATAGATTTTACCAATAATCTGATAATAAGAATTAGATAGGCCAGGGATCTATGCATTATGACAATCTTTAATTGTATAGAAACAAAAAAATCTGTTCTCACACTACTATTTAGTGTTGTATTAATGCGGTGGCATAGCATTTTTCTCAAATGCAAACTTGTTATACAAAGTGCAAGGCAATGAAACTATGTTAAACTTTTGTAAATTGCATATTGCATATTTGTAGCCAAAACAATGACTACATACATTTCCACAACAGTATGAGTGCTGAAAATTCAAAATATTTCCAACATTCAAGAGAGATCACTTAAACTGTTTATATCTGAGATGTATCTATATGTCAAATTTGAGCTGAATGTGTACAACCATTGGGGAGATAATGGACAGAAATAAAAGATTGCTGATTTTTTAAAGTTCAAGAGGGATAACTCCGTCAACTTTCATCAAACCATGACCAAAATCGAACTTGACCAGTGTATTCTTATGACATATCCATATGGCTAATTTGAGTTGAATATGTACAACTGTTGGGGAGATAATGATCGGAAACTGAAAATTTTATTAAGGGGCATAACTCTGTGAAAAATCATCGGACCATGACCAAATTCGAACTTGACCTGTAGTTTCTCATGATATATCAATATGAAAAATTTGAGTTGAATGTGTGCAACAGTTACTAAGATTATGAACGGAAACTGATGATGATGGAATGACAGAAGGACGAAATGACTAAACAGGGTAAAACTATCTGTCCCCGCCATTTTATGGCGGGGGCATGATTAAACGTTTGAAATGGAATTTCTGTGTTGTTACACTTCCCCTAGCCTTCAGCTATAGGATATTCATCTGGGTAGCATTTTATTTAGGTCTTTTCAAGGTATGCAGTGCACACCTGGCTGGCTGTGCCAAGGCTATATGGCAGTGTATTTGAAAGAGCAACACAACCTGGTCTCGTGGACGTAGCTAAGTTTGATCAAACTCAACAATTAATGGTAAAATAATTGGAAGTTTTAAATAAAGTTAATGTGCGTTTGGTTGGATTATAGGAAATCAGATGGTTGCCATTGATTATTTACTGATGTTATGAAATATAAACATAAGGTAATGTGAATCAAGTGAAAAAGAAGTGCAAATGACAGGACACTTTGTAATCATTAGATCAAATCATATGATGTTATTGTTCCGGTTTGTTATTATATTTTTTTATTATATTATCAATTATTTCCATTTTTGGAAGGAATAACCTTGCTAAAATGGTTGAACAATTTTCACACAGTACAGGTCCAGAATTTAAACATTAGGGCTGTAAATGAAATCGGGTACACATTAGTCTGTGATGAAACATGAGTCTACTTTAAATGATTTACCACGATAAAATGTAGATCAATGCTTTACATTGAGTACCTGTTTCAAAGACGGGAAAACAGTGTCATCATATAAACTCAAATATTAGTACTCATAATTTTGTTGCAGGTTACCAAGTTGTAATTATTTTGTACTTCTTTTGCAGAATTGCACTTCTAGCATTTCAAGTGGTAAAACAATGTTACATTGTTTTCATTTTCTCCTGTTTTATTAATCCAGTGCATCTTTCTTTGAACATGAGCTGTTGTCTAGCCATTGTAACATGAATATGATATATTTATAGAAACCATTTAAAGACAACCAAATCACTAAACGACTGAACACAATTGCAGACTTTTGTTTAAAAACCAAGAAAGTGGATGACTACAAAAGCAAAGTGCAAAATGGCTTAAGAGATTTAGTAAGTATTTTTATTTAAAAAATGTATCATTAAACTTTTGACAAAATATATTTTAAAATAAGTCAATAGGATCAGTCAAGTGGCTATTATAATGACGGATGTATTTTTTCAAGCTGATGAATAGAACTTAGACGAGAACTTTTAGCTTGTCAAAAGCCGGAATGAATCACAGTAATAGTTTATTCAAATGTGCGTGAAGTTCGCCAGACAGCCGGAACATATTTTTGTTTAGTCCGGTTGTTCCGGCTACTCCGGCTAGCCGGAATCCGGTTCTGGCTGAATAGGCTAGCCAGAAATGATACAGTAAAACCTGTGCAAAAGACCATTCATTTATTTCATGATGTAGTTTCAAATTCCTTATCACATCGATATCTGGCTCTTCAGGCTAGCCAGAATAACCGATATCAAGAGTACTTCAGATGAAAAAAATCAGATATATTCCTAAAAAATGAGCGTCGTCCATGGTGTGTCCGGGTGTCCGCGGGTATAGGTGTGTCCGTCGGGAATACTCTGGTATTTTGCCGACGTTGAGCCGAAAATCGTACTATACAGCTCATATCTGGCCAATTCCGGCTGGCCCCTGTGGGGACCAGACTCAATTCCGCAGAACCGCATATGGTGGGATGGTTAGGGGGTCTGGCCGGGTGTCCGCGGGTAAAGGTGTGTCCGTCGGGAATACTCTGGTATTTTGCCAGCGTTGAACCGAAAGTCGTACTATACAGCTCATATCTGGCCAATTCCGGCTGGCCCCTGTGGGGACCAGAGGACCAGACTCAATTCCGCAGAACCGCATATGGTGAGATGGTTAGGGGGTCTGGCCGGGTGT
This sequence comes from Ruditapes philippinarum, assembly GCF_026571515.1. Taxonomy (NCBI): domain Eukaryota; kingdom Metazoa; phylum Mollusca; class Bivalvia; order Venerida; family Veneridae; genus Ruditapes; species Ruditapes philippinarum. Next base: position 179,272 of record NW_026854153.1, read on the forward strand.
CCGCGGGTATAGGTGTGAACGTCGGGAATACTCTGGTATTTTGCCGACGTTGAGCCGAAAATCGTACTATACAGCTCATATCTGGCCAATTCCGGCTGGCCCCTGTGGGGACCAGACTCAATTCCGCAGAACCGCATATGGTGGGATGGTTAGGGGGTCTGGCCGGGTGTCCGCGGGTATAGGTGTGTCCGTCGGGAATACTCTGGTATCCTGCCTCCTTATGTACTTATATTTTTTCATTACTGTTATGTTTCTTCCTTTTATCATTTTTTTCAATTCTGAAAATTTGATCTTGATTAAATAGAAATTTCCTCAAACATGAGAAAACGATATATTTGCTAATAATATTATTATGATGAGTTTTCCCGCATTTTTTTCCAATTATTTGAAACGCGATTCTAAGCACTGAAACTTGAAATATAGCACATTTAGATATTTAGAAGCTCAACTATCTGATATAATTTCAAATGTGATTTTTATTTGTTAATTTGCCCCTGGCCAGTTCGAAACTAATACTCTAAAACTAAATTTAAACTGAACAACAAATGGTGATAATATTTAAAGGGAGACAACTTTATAAATTAGATATATCAAAGCTTAGCGTTACGCGGTTGTTCATGATTAAATAGAGCATTCACCATGCCCATACATTAAATTATATAACGATGAATCAAATAGAACAATGTTTGATAAAAACAGGCAACTCTCTAAAACAAATAAATTGATATTGTCCTTGTTCAAACTGCCCTGTTATCCGAAGCAAATTCTACTTGCAGACTCTCTGTTCTTAAGACCATCCCGGAATTAAAACCACCCCGCTATTTGGACCATTTAATAAAGGAATCGTATTTTGTGGTTTTATGCCAATGGTTACATGATTCAGAATTAAGACCACCCTGCTTATCCACTTTTAAAACCACAAGATTCAGTCCTAAATTTCTTATTTAAATCTTTTTTTAACTCAACACTTACCTGTAATAAATCAAAATTTGTTGTTATTTTCTGTTTGAATGCTCTTTGGCATGACGGTGTTAACAAGTGTTATTGGGTTATTAGATGAAATAAGGTGAGAAAGTACATGTTTTGCGTCACTGTGGTTTAATTTTGCTTTCGACACATTTATTTTGTAAAGAATTCATTTCTTATATGATAGTTGAATTATGCACATAATACTTAAATTAATATTTAAATCAGACCAAACCAAAATGAATTTTATACAGTAGAATCTCTAGTTTAGACCATCCCCGTAATTAAGACCAACCCGCTATTAAGACCATTTCTTATAAGAACAGAATTTTCTGTTCTTTATGTCAATGGTAACATGATCCAGCATAAAGACCGCTTATCCATTTTTAAGACCACCAAATTAAGTCCCAATTCTTTGTTTTGTTTTTTATTTGACCCCACTATTGAGACCACTGATTTAAAGTCAACACCCACCTAGACCTTAAATTTGTTGTTATGTTGTAACCATCTGCTTGAACGTTCTTGAGCATGACACTTGATTTCACAATACGTCAAACACCTTATATTTTGGAGGATATTGTATGAAATAAGATGAGAAAGTAGATTTTAAAGTTGTTTAATGTTGCTTTAAGCATATCGATTTTGCGAAGATTTTATTTTTTATTTGATGAATGCATTTCATTTTGTACATCATATACTAATTAATAATGAAATCAGGCTAAATAGAATTTGATATTTAATTTCTTCAGAAATATGTTTTCTTCCCATCAGATGTAACATTAAATAACTTAACGACATTAACTTTTATATTGTATTTGCAGGTTAAGATACATATTTTTTGTTCAAACAAAATAACTGAAATAGACCATTGTCATAAAGTGTGCAAGAAATGATAAGAATATTCACAATTAAGACCACCCCGCAATTAAGACCACTTTGGTCCAGTCCTGATGGTGGTCTAAATTGAGGGTTTTTACTGTATTAGCTTTTCTTCAGAAATGTGTTTAGCTCTAATCAGATTAAATATTATAACATACTTAAATATTGTAGTTGTAGGTAATAAAGTCATGGTCATAAAGAATTTAAGCAATGATAAGAATATCCACAATTGAGACCAACCCTGTATTTCGACCACTTCAGTCACGATGTTTGTCTTAATTTAGGGTTTTAACCTTTGTTTATCTCCACCCAACCCCCTTTCTGTCCTCTATATAAAATCGTTTGAATTCGTCTTAGTTCTGAAAAATCGATTTTGTATTCTTGATTTTTCCTTTTTAGTTTGTTCATGGTGCTCTTCACTTCGACGAACTTGTGACAAACCACATAAATTTGTAAAATATCAATTGAAATATAACATGGAGCTAAATATTAGATGGAGAAGAGAGCATGATGTCACACAGTTAGAATCAGTATCGGCGGAATTGTGTACCCACAAGTTCTCATATGTCTCAAGATTTGATGCATCCTGGGTAAAAGTAGTCAAAATACCGCCATATTGAATTCCCGGAGGTACATCAGCAAAAAAAGACTAAACATTTTTTACTTATATAAGAAGCAATAGTTATTTATTCTAAAACGTACAAAAAACACTTTTCCACACAAATATTTCTCCGATGAAAATCTATGTCGGTAATGTAAGCAATAATTCACGGATATCGCCGAAGTTTAACGATAGCGTGAAAATCGGAGACTAGCGGGAAGGCCCGATTATCACCGAAGCGCGCAAAGGATTGTGGGTCTGAATCGGACTCACATCTATTTTCGGAGTTTTCTGTTGCTTATATATCTGTGAAAATAGTAATTGAATAATTACACAAATAACAAACTACACGTTCATAAGAATGAGCATTAGTGCCAGGTGTATGTTTTTTATTAACTCGAAATTTCGGGTTACTTACTCAAAATTTCGACTTACTTATCTCAAAATTTCGAGTAACTAACTCGAAAAATCGACTTAATAACTCGAAATTTCGACTAACTTATCTCGAAATTTCGACCTACTTACTCGAAATTTTGAGTTATTAACTCGAAATTTCGACAAGCAAACTCGAAATTTGTACGTTCAGGCGTTCTTCAGACGTTATATCCATCCTGTTCGACCATATCTTTTCACCAATCATATTCTTCTCATGCATGTGAATAAAACGATCCTATACTTCACGTGTGGGACATCTGAGGAAAGTATCGCGGAGTGGCCAAAATAAGGGTGCTGGGGCCTTTGTCAATTTGTTTGACTGACTATATTTTTGTAAAATCGGATGCATTTATATTATTCCCAACATGTATATAACAACAAGTTCTCCTTTTATCAACTTTTATCAACACAATATGAATCAATTTCTAAGTAAATAATGAATAATGTTACAAAAACATTATTAGTATAAAGAAACATGACAGACTAACTGGCGTATACACGCCATTTAAAACTTATTTTACACATGAATGTTGCACAGTTTAGAAAAGGGTGGGTTTTGGACTTGTTGTAACTCAACATGATGGTTGAATGTGTGCTTTAGCAAAAAAACATCCGCTTAACACGGAAATGTGGAAAGTGTGATTTTACACCCCCGTGATTTTACACCCCCTCCATAAAAAGCGAAGGTATGTGGACAATTTGACCCTATTAAATTGTTCTGTTAAAAACAAAGGTGCTCTACCATCAATGTGCAACAACTACACACGAAAGAAAGTATCTTGAATTCAATCCTTGCTTTCACAGGTAACCAATGAAAGTCGTGCAATATAAGTCGAAATAGCGGCTTACTATCTCGAAATTTCGACTTATTAACTCGAAATTTCGAGATAAGTAACTCGAAATTTCGAGATAAGTACAATGTAACTCGAAATTTCGAGATAAATAACCCGAAATTTCGAGTAAGTAAGTCGAAATTTCGAGTTATTATCTAGAAATGTCGAGATAAGTAAGTCGTAATTTCGAGTTATTATCTAGAAATGTCGAGAAAAGTAAGTCGTAATTTCGAGTCAGGAACTCGAAATTTCGAGTAAGTAACTCGAAATTTCGAGTATATAAAAAACCTACACCAGGCACTAATGCTCTTCCGTACGTTCAACATATGCCTGTAATGATTTTTATTGATCATATTTAAAAAAATGAAAATTAGCAATTTATTAAAGGAAAAAAGCTTAACAGGGAAGGTTAACAAGATCAGCTTAAAATAAATAGAATAACATCGTACATGTATATGATGTCTTGATAGTGAAAAACAGAAAAATATGATATACCACAATAAGTAAGTTGAGCATGCTATTTAAAACTAATTGGGCATTGACTGTGCTGATAATTATATGGTCACATACTTCTTTCATGTAAATGACTTTAAACATACCACTATCTAAAAAGAAATGCGGATTCATCTTAAGTTGAAACCGTGAATTTCTGTTGTTAAAATCGTGATTAAGAGAAGTTAAGATTGTGAACTCGTGCAGTTGAAATCGTGAATTCGTGATTTGAAAGTTGAAATCATGACCTCATGCAGTTGAAATCGTGAATTTATGATGTTGAAGTTGTGAATTCTTGAAGTTCAGATCGTAAATTTGTGATTTCCGTATGTTGAAAACGTTAAATCACGAAGTTGAATTCGTGAATTCACGAATATATAATCGGGAATTCATGTACTTGAAATGTCCCCACTGGTCTTTCGTACCTAAGAATATAAGTTTATGGGTTTCTGTTGAACTAAACCTTGGGATCACAAGAGAAAGGTGTCAACCCAAATTGGCAAGATATGAGCTGAAATGACCATGTATTGTACGATTTTGGACTCCACACCGGCATAAACCCAGAGTATTCCTGACGGGCACACCTATACCCGCGAGCAGACGGTCAGCTCCATAACCACCCCACTATATGGCATTCTGTTGAATTGGTTATGGGTATCACAGGGGACATTCAAGGAAATGGCAAAATATGAGCTAAAATGATCATTTATATTTTGATATTTGGCTAAACGTAAGCAAAATACAAGAGTATTTCTGGCAGACACAAATAAACATGCGGACACACGGTCCGACCCCCTAACCATCCAAATATATGAGATTCTGCGAAATTGAGGCTGGACCTCACAGGGGCCAGCTGAAATAGGCGAGATGTTGCTGAAATGACCAACTATAGTACGATTTATGGCTCAACGTCGGCAAAATACCAAAGGTACTCCCAACGGACACACCTATGCCAGCGGACACGCGGTTAAACTCCTAACCTTCCCCACCATATGGGGTTCGGTGCAAATTGAGGCTGGGGCCTCACAGGGGTCAGCCCGGAAATGCCGTGGTATGAGTTGAAATGACCATGTATAGTAGGATTTTCGGCTAAACGTCGGGCAAAATACCAAAAGTATTCTCGACGGACACACTTATGCCAGCGGACACACGGTCAGACCCTAACCATCCCATCATATGGGGTTCTGTGCAATTGAGGCTGGGCCTCACAGACCATTTAAAGCACGATCTTTGGCTCCAGGTCGGCTAAATGCTACAGCATTCCCGACGGACACACCTTTGCCAGCGGACCCACTGTCACCTTTTGCATGACACAAATATTCATAAATTTGTTCATGGATTATTTTTTCATCTTAAATAGCCTTCATTTTGGTTATTCTGGCCAGCCGGAATAGCCAGAGATCGAGGTGATAAGTAATTTGAACCTACATTAAGGAATTAACCAATTGTCTATTGCACAGGTTTTATTGTATATTCTCTGGCTAGCCGAAACCGGATTCCGGCTAGCCGGAGTAGCCGGAACAGCCGGACAAGACAAAATTTTGTTCCGGCTGCTCCGGCTGTCTCGCTAACTTCACGAACATTTTATTCAAGAGGGTTATACCATGCGCGTGCAACCATTAGCTTTTTCTATAGCAACCAGTGACTTTTACTGCAACCATTGACTGTCTTTGGCAACCAACTTCCTGCAACTACTGAATTTCCATAGCAACCTTTCAATAGCATCCGGTGGCTTGCGAAAGCAACCATTGACTCTCTATTGCAACCAATGAATTTTATTGCAACTATTAATAAGCTCACCTGATCATGCTTAGGGTGAGCTTTTAGGATCGATGATTGTCCGTTGTCCGTCCACATTTAGTTCGTTAACACTCTAGCAGTCGCATTTATTCCTCAATCATCATGAAACTTGTCTCAATAATATAAACGGATGAGTTTGATCATGGGTGACCTCCGATGAAAAACTAGGTCACAGGAGCTAAAAATAGAAAAAGCTTGTTAACACCCTAGTGGCTGCAGTTTTGATCCAAATATTCTTGAAATTTGTCAGGAAGGTTGTTTTGATGATTTCTAGGTCAAGTTCGAAGATGGGTAATCTCCGGTCAAAAACTAGGTCACAGGAGTTAAAAATAGAAAAAGCTTGTTAACACTCTAGTGGCTGCAGTCATCTCCGGTCAAAAACTAGGCCACAGGAGCTAAAAATAGAAAAAGCTTGTAAACACTCTAACGGCTGCAGTTTTCATCCAAATATTCTGGAAATTTGTTAGGAAGATTGTTTTGATGATTTCTAGGTCAAGTTCGAAGATGGGTCGTGTCCGGTCAAAAACAAGGTCACAGGAGCTAAAAATAGAAAAAGCTTGTAAACACTCTAGTGGCTGCAGTCATCTCCGGTCAAAAACTAGGCCACAGGAGCTAAAAATAGAAAAAGCTTGTTAACACTCTAACGGCTGCAGTTTTCATCCAAATATTCTGGAAATTTGTCAGGAAGGTTGTTTTGATGATTTCTAGGTCAAGTTCGAAGATGGGTCATGTCCGGTCAAAAACTAGGTCACAGGAGCTAAAAAAAGAAAAAGCTTGTATACACTCTAGTGGCCGCGGTTTTCATCCAAATATTCTGGGCATTGGTCAGGAAGGTTGTTTTGATGATTTCTATGTCAAGTTTGAAGATTGGTCAAAAACTAGGTCACAGGAGCTTAAAATAGAAAAAATCTTTTTTAACACTCTACTGGCTGCAGTTTTCATCCAAATATTCTGGAAATTTGTCAGGAAGGTTGTTTTGATGATTTCTAGGTCAAGTTTGAAGATTGATCTTGTCCGGTCAAAAACTAGGTCACAGGAGCTAAAAATAGAAAAATGTTTTTAACATTCTAGTGGCTGCTGTTTTGATCCAAATTACCTGGAAATTGGTCAGGAAGGTTGTTTTGATGATTTCTAGGTCAAGTTTGAATATGGGTCGTCTCCGGTCATAAATTACGTCACATTGCTCAAATATGGAAAAACCTTTTAAACACACTAGAGGTCACATTTTTGACTCAGTTGTCATCAAACTTGGCCAGGATGCTTGTCTAAAACATTGCTTGGATGCAATTGATGGGTCAGGGGAGCGATCCAGGGCCATCATGGCCCTTTTGTTTTCTTTAGCCACCAACTTCCTGCAACCGCTAAACTTCCATACCAACCTTTCAATAGCATCAAGTGGCTGGCGATAGCAACCATTGACTTTTCATAGCAACCAGTGACTGACTTTCATTGCAACCATTGACTTTCCATAGAAACCATTGACGTCCATAGCAACCACAGAATTTTCATAGTGACCAAGGACTTCCATTGGAACCTATGACTTTCTTCAGCAATTATTGACTTCTATAGCAAACAGTTAATTCAAGTAGAAATAAGTAACTTTCGATAACAACCATTAACATTGACTTTCCATAAGAAACATTGACTCCCATAGCAACCAATGACTCCCATAGCAACTGTTTGCTCTCCATAACCACCATTGGCTTCCATAGCAACTAGTTACTTCAAAACAGCCATTGTCTTTTCATAACAAACTATAAAATTTCCGCAGCAACCAGTCACTTCCATTACAAACATTGACTCTTTACATAGCAACCAGTGACTTCCATAGCAACCAGTGAATCTACAATTGATTTCATAGCATTCACGGACTTGCAAAAAAAAACACTGAATTTGTATGGCAACTAGTGACATCTTTAGTAACTATTGATTTCCCTTAGCAAAAGCAACTTGTAATGTTTTACAGGTATACTATTTCAGATACACATATTAACTTCTATTCAATATTAGTATAAGATTTAGATTTTTACCTGCTTTCGCTAATAGTTTATAATATTATTTTGTTCCCTGTCATTAAGAATATCTACATTCAGTAGAGCGATATAAGGGCCTCTTGTACATGTTATGCCTTTTTTAACCTTTAACCCCATGAGCATTTTGTTATGCCTTTTTTAACCTTTAACCCCATGAGCATTTTGTTAAAAATGGCCGTTTTCACTGAAAAGCCTCCTGTTACAAGAAAACTATGAAAAATGCTTCAATACTGATAAAACTTGGCACATATGTTGACTGAACCATAACCTCTGTAACAACATGCTCAATCTTAAATTTCCTGTTACCATGTCAACGGGGGGACGTCTCAAAATTGCGAAAAATCACTATTTTGCATTGTTTTTTTGTTTTGTTTTTCATCAAAACTGATTGCAAAGTGCTGCAACTTCTCAATGCAATGAGATAGAGTAAAAGGCTTTTCAGCGTTGGTGACACGTCTCCTTAAGTTCGACCTGAGGTCACATGTCCAAAATTTTCTTGGCGATGAGGGGGACTACCGCCCCCTTCAACCCCCCCCCCAAACAGAAGGGGCCACATCCCCCTTCTCGCAACCCCCTAATGTATCATTTTGATAGGGAGCCGCGCCGAAAAAGTGGTCACTTTTTTAACAACATTTCTCAAACGAAAAACAGTGTTTGGGGACCTAAATAGGGCATTTTTTAAAAAGGGGGGGGGGGCAAAAAGTCGTCAAAACACGTCTATATGGGGGAATATATTAAACAAAGATAAATTGTTGGGAGTGTGTCTATAAACCCATTACTGCTTGAGCATTTTGTGAAAAATGGCTGTTTTCATTGAAAAGTCTCCTGTTATAAGTTCAAGTTGCTGTAACACTATAAAAACTGCTTCCATACTAATCAAACTTGGCCAAATGTTGACTCGACCATTGCCTTTGTAACAATATGCTCAGTCTTAAATTTCCTGTTACCATGGCACGAGCGGACATCTCAAAACTGCCAAAAAATCACTATTTTGCGTTGATTTTTTTTTCCATCAAAATTGATTTTAAACTTCTCAATGGATTGAGATAGAGTCAAAGGCTTTTCAGCGTTACCTAATGATCAACCTGGGGTCATTTTTAGCCTCTCCAAAATATACTTGGAGATGAGAGGGGCTACCCCCTTCTACCCCCCCCCCAAATAGAAGGGGACACATCCCCCTTCTGGCAACCCCCGGATGTATCTTTTGGATAGAGGGCGGCGCCGAAAAAGTGGTCACTTTTTTATACAATATTTCTTAAACAAGAACAAGTGTTGGGGGCCTAAATAACGCAATTTTACACCATTTGAGACAACAAAAAAGGGGGATGGGGTGGAAAAGGCGTTAAAAGGCGTGTATATCGGATAATGGGTTAAAGGTTATTACCTCTAGCAAGAGAGATGTTTGCTTTCAGAGGATTTGAGGTCATGACCTCTAGCAAGAGTGGTGTTTGCTTTGCAGGGATATTTATGAAATGACCTGAGTATACAATGAGGATATTATGTGTATATAATGATGATTTAAAGACGTTTTCGGTAGTTTTACGTGCGCATCGTTATGCGCTTCCAAGAAAGATAATCACGGATAATTACTCTTCAAAAAGAAGGTCAAGGTGAATAGTACTCGGATAAGTGTTTAAATTTCGACTATAAGCAAATAATGAGTAAATAATAGAATAGATATTTCTAAATGTTCAGGAGGAGATCGGTCCAAAAGAAAAAGAGGTCGTTTAGACAACATCAGATAAAAGATTTCTCCTAGCATTAGTACGACAGCATTGATGATGATTCGGCGCGCGTTACCCCACCTACTTGTGGTATAGTGACGAAAATGCGTCGCCACTTGATTACTGGCAGACAACTGGGGGAAGAAGTTTAAAATGATATATTTTAAAAGTGTTGAATAAAAAACAAAAATAATATCTAAGAAACGTTCCGAATTTCATTATTTTCTTTGTAAATTTCTAAATACTTGCTTACTGTTAGGGTATGATAGTCGAGTGAACAAATAATATGGCCCTATATAACCTGTTTTAAAAACAAATTCAGTATCATTTAACTTAGTATAACATCAAAAGAAAAAGAAATTTTTATTACAACATGTTTTTGGTGTATATATGACAATACATTTAGTATAACACTGATATTTCTCAAGAAAGCGTGGTAATTTTGACAGTTGGCATATGCGGTAACCATCGAAACTAACACGTCAACATACGAGGGGTGTTCCAGAATTACGTGGACTTTTGCTATAACTTTTTTATTTTTTAATGCTTTTTTTTTAGCAAATTTGTACACAATACCTTTTACATATCCTTAATGAATATGTCCATTATTTTTAAATTTCTAACATTGCTTCTCTATATTTTACGTCGCTATAGTAACGCATTATGCGCAGGGCGGGGCAGTCCAATATTTTGTATTAATAAGTTGTCTTTACTTTCGTATATCTTGCGTATTTATACCTAAAAAATGGCGCGACGTCGTAAGAATATGCAGTGACGTCATATGAACGTTCGTTTGAAATTTTGACGTCATAGCTGTTTCCGTTATTGTTTACCAGCGGACAACTGACAACCGTTGCTCTTGGATATTTAACAAAAAAATGACGTCCACGCTATTACGCGGAACATCGGAATATCATCAAGTTTTGTGTTAATCTTGGAAAGACACCAACACAGACGCAGGAAATGTTGAAGACTGCAAAAGTGAGACCTCCTGTTTGTCGATCACTCGTTTTCAAGTGGCATAAGCGTTTTCGAGACGGCCGGGAGGACATTGAAGACGACAAGGGTCGTGGGAGAAAGTCAACGTTGATTGCAGCGTCAATTAAGGAAGTCAAGGACGTCATAGATCGGGACAGGCGTTACACTGTATATTTTGTGTTTAAAAAAAAATGATTTTTAAAAATTAAGCTTATCACAATTTACTATTTTAAACGCAATTTATCCGCTTCAGCTTTTAAGAAAGTGAACTCAAACTGCTATATTAAGCAGTGCATGATAGGTTATTTCCCTTGTTAACGCACACTGCCTTTGCGTACAAAATACACAATAATAATAATAATAATGATAATAATAATAATGATAAATAATAATAATAATAATACGGCGTCAGCATTATCACCGTCGTCTTTAACACTATTATCGTAACAAAAGTTAATAGTATGCTTTATTATTATTATTATTATTATTATCAGTGGTGGCTGATTTCGACCAGGAGTGGTACAGGGCGGTGTACGACCAGTGGATATATCGACACCATAGGTGTATTGAGTTAGGCGGCGACTATGTTGAGGAAAACTGACATTCGACGCCACGCATTTATTAACAACTAGCGACGCCACCGGAATGACGTCGTAACGTCGGAATGGACTGTCCCGCACCCGCTACCCCTTGTCTCATTACCCTGCCCACAGACACTGATCCAGTTGCCGGGCAACTTTGAAATTTTTTTGTACTAATGCAATAAAGTTGCATTTTGTTCATGTTAATTTTGTTTGTTTTTATTTTCAGTAGTTTTTGAGTTACAGCAAAAGTCCATGTAATTCTGGGACACCACTCGTATATTTGTAGTTCTATTTTTTAATCCACCATAAAATTTAACTTGATATATCAAAAATGTAGAAAATTCTATGAAAGAAATTTCTTGATAGCTTTAATTTTTTTACAGAATTCATGTTTATTTTTCTCATTTTTTGTTTAGTTAAAGAGCATGAAAAACTCTTTTTTTAAAGAAATATGTTCCAATTATCGTTTGTTTTATACAGAACCCTAAATTAAAGCAAGCTTTGTATAAAATTATGTTTATTGTGTGTGTAATAAGTTGCCTTATACATTTTTATAACACAGTTTGGCTATTTTGACAATTTTGAGATGTACGCTTACCCTGGAAACTGCCATTTTTCAAAAAATCAAACACGTCAACATATATTTTTCTTTTTATTTTTGAATTCGTCATTAAATTTTACACAACATACAAAAAAAATAGAAAATCCTATGAAATAATTTTTTCAATATCTTTAATTATTCACAGAATTCATGTTAATTTTTCTCATTTTTTGTTCGGTTAAGGAACATGAAAAACTCATTTTTTAAAGAAATATGTTCAGATTATCATTTGTTTCATACAGTATCATAAAAAAGGTTATTGTTGCATAAAACAATGCTTGTTGTGTGTATTAAGCTATCTTATTCATTTTCTATTTGTTTTAACACAGTTTGACTATTTTGACAGTTTTGAGATATACGGTTACCATGGAAACTGCCATTTTTCAAGAAAGCCAACACGTCAACAAAAACTTTTTATTTTTGAATTCGCCATTAAATTTTACATATCATACCAAAAATTTAGAAAATTCTATGAAAGGATTAAATTTTCATAAAACTGTAGAAAATGTCTTTAAAATCATTTATATGTCGTTTTTTATGTTTTCAGAAATTGGTAATGCTTAATTGAAAAGTTGGTATTTAAGAAATGTATTTCAATGTTAGATACCACAATTTTTATCAAGTAGGAATGCTTTTGTTTGAATCAATTACAGTAAAAACCCTCAATTAAGACCACTATCGGGACTGGACCAAAGTGGTATTAATTGTAGGTTGGTCTTAATTATGAATATTCTTATTATTGCTTACACACTTTTTGACCATGGTCTATTTAAGTTATTTTGTATGAACAAACAGTTTGATTCTTAACCTACAACTACAATATTAAACTAAGTTATTATTTAACATCTGATTGGAAGAAAGAAATTTAATATCAAATTCTATTTGGTCCTTTTTCAATATTGATTATTATGTGACCCATCACATAAGAAATTAATTCTTCGCATTATCAATGTGCTTAAAGCAACATTCAAACTCTCTAAAATTTACTTCCTCACCTTATTTCATATAATATCCCAATGATATCAGGTGTTTTGACGGAAGACGGACAAAACCCCACCAGTCAAAACCCTACACCTCAAAATTTTATAAAGTGGACAAAACCCCACACCTTAATTTTACAGAGTTGACAAAACATTACACCTTCAATTTTACAGAGTGGACTAAACCCCACAACTTTATCTATTGGGCAAGATTTGATGGATTAACATACATATAATATACGTACATATATCTTAATATAATATAACACATTATTAGTCCCCTACCGGTTTAACCGGAGGGGACTTTAGGTTTACCCTCCGTCCGTCTGTCCGTCTGTCTGTCTGTCCGTCCGTCAGTCCGTCCGTCCACAAAACTGGATCCCGCGATAACGCAAAAAGTACTGAAAATATTTTTATGAAACTTGATATATGGATAGATGGCAGTATGGAGATTATGCACGTCTTTTTTTTTCTTCCTATGTTGAAAATTCTGGTTGCTATGGCAACAAATAGTCTGAAAATATGGCAAATTTAACACATAAACTGGATCCAGTGATAACTCAAAAATACTGAAAATATTTTCATGAAACTTGAAATATGGGTAGATGGCAGTCTGGAGATTATGCACATCTTTTTCTTTTCTTCCTATGTTGAAAATTCTGGTTGCTATGGCAACAAATAGCCTGAATTTCAAGATTTCTGATTTAAATTTTTCAGCTTTTTCACTATATGTTCTTTATTTCTTGAGGTGTTTACTTCAAACTTTAAATATAAGTTTCTGGTCATCAACCACATCATATGTGACAAGGTTTATAACTCTAGCACAAAAATATCAGTATTACCTCCCTTGAACTTAGATTTTTTAGGGGAAAAAATGTTGTCTTTTTTAAATAACGTCTTTATTTCCTAATGTATCTACTTCAAACTTCATATATATGTTTCTTATTATCACTCGACATTTTTGAGAAGGTTAAATACTCTAGCAAGACTATTTCCAGAATTATGTCCCCCTTGAACTTAGATTTTTTTCGAGAAACTGGTATTTTCACTCCAACTTCTTCATTCTTTATAGGATTTACTTTAAAATCCCACATCGTAATAATATGACAAGGTTGTATAAACATAATTTCCTTACTAAGCATGGAAACTTAACACATTACTGTGATATAGACAAACTTATTTTATTATGTTTTGTGGTCGATATTTTCAAATACAGACTTCATCCTCAAATTCATTATAAATGGCAATACACAGGAGTGTATGACAATTAAAGAACTTTTTGAGGGACCGGTAGGGGACTACTGTATTGCCCGCAATACTATCAAATGCTTGTTTTAATTTTTTTTTCAAATGCATCTTAAATTACATTCGTGTTTGACACCTTGTGAAATCAAGTGTCATGCCTAATAGCATTCAAACGAATAACAACATAACAATAAATTTAACATATAGGTAGCTTTTGACTTTAAATCAGTGGTCTCAATAGTGGAGTCAGATAAAGAATAAAACAAAGAATTGGGACTAAATCTGGTGGTCTTAAAAGTGGATAAGCGAGGTGGTCTTATTTCTGGGTCATCAAACCATTGAGGTAAAGAACAGAAAATTCCGTACTTTTTAAAAATGGCCTTAATAACGGGGCGGTCTTAATTCCGGGGTGGTCTTAAGTAGCGATTCTACTTTATTATACTATGGTCTTCGTGCCTGATCATTTGACACATTTTTTCATTTTCTTTCATTTCAAATGCTGAAAAAATGACATTGACCCCCGAAATGCACCAGACACTTTAACTTAATGGCAAAGTCCAATCAATAGAAAAAAAGGTTCCTGCTTTTTAGTGTAATGGGGTGGATATCAGTTTTACACAAATGAATCTTGTTACTCCTGTTATTTGTTTTCCAGTCTTGTCCATACACTAAAATCAAATGAATATGCAAAATATTTTTGTACACAAAAAAGTCAAGTATGATATTTTTTACAGATGATTGATAGAGATGTTACTGAGGAGAGAGATCCAGAAAAATGTCATCTATGTATGGTAAATCCTAAAGGTAGTTATGATCTTTAGAATGCATTCTTATTTTGGATATATTCTCTAATCAAAAATAACATGTAGCAAAAGTAATTGCAATTTGCTATTTTTATTCTGAAGAAACTTAGAAACTGGTACTGAGTTCGTACATTGATATCGTACATAATCATTGATACCATTTTACAATTGAACGTACATGTAACCCGACAAAAAATGGCAGATGGCGAGCCCATTTATGCAGCCGTGTTGAATTTTTGACGTCCATTTTTGTTACCATGTGAAATTAAATTATTCATTCTGACTAACTAAAGACAGGCGTTGTAGGTCTACAGGAAGAATTGTTCTAATTTTGTTAATTGTATATAACACAGATAATAAACTAATTTACTATCTTACCAAACGCTGGAATGGAAAGGACAATAGTATTGAAATTATACTTTTAAAACAACAACTCTTATACCAATAAAAACTGAGCAGCAATGTTCCTTGCATAAAGCCCTTTAGAAATTGTTCACAAAAATTCATTCTGTCCTAAAAAAAACTTAAAACATCTTGTTGTAAAAAAAACAAAAAGGATAGTGCTTAGATAAATGGCATGAAAAGTCTTCTTGGGGATGTCTACCAAGTTTGTTCAAATTAAAGCTCTATGGTCAAATTTTGCCCCGCCCCAGTTGGTCATTGATTTTCCTTATATGTATATAGTAAAAACTATAAAAAAAATCTTAACGAGATAATCCAAAAACCGAAGGAGCTAAAGTTTAGATATTTAGAATGAAACTGGATGTTTACCAAGTTTGTTCAAATAAAAGCCTCGAGATCAAAAACTGATTTAGGGATTGGCCATATACATATAGCCATTTCAGTACATTCCATTAATGGCTAAATAACCTCCCTTTAATAAGATTTAGTAAAGATTTGCATTCATACGAAGAAAATGAATAAGATTTTTTAATTATAATTTTTATATTTATGGTTATTTAGAAATGAAGAAAATATTTATCTAATAAAAATATGTCTTTTGATCTTCTTGATCACAATCATCTTTACGAATAACTGCAGCAGTATATATATTAAGAAAATCTCAATTTTAGTACAGGGCCTCCGTGGCCGAGTGGTTAAGGTCGCTGACTTGAGATCACAGATCCCTCACCGCTGTAGGTTCGATCCTCACTCGGGCCGAAATCTTTAATGTGTGGAAGTCATCCAGCTGGCTTAAGTCGGTGGTTCTACCCAGGTGCCCCTCGTGCCTGAAATAATGCCCGGAAGGGCACTTGGGGTCTTCCTCCACCAATAAAAGTTGGAAAACAATCGACGAAAATCGGCAACAAGTACTAGTAAACTCCTTGACAGCCTGCCCAGGAACGATGCGGTGGTGCTTTGGTGAAATCAATGTGGCTTACTGTTGTGATCCGGATAGCAACACCACCATCATGTTAGCACCTGTGACTGCAAAGGATAATACACAAAGTATAAACTAACGCATGGCTGCTATCGTAAATACTACTATTCACTATGGTGAATTCAGGAATACACATCCTGACCACATTAAATGCTGATAAGCCCCAGCTATCTGTACTTCTAAAAATGCAATATAAACTGCAGTTATGCTCTATGTTTTAACCCTGTAACCTAAATTTTATAATGATCTTATGCTCATGCAGTGGACCTCTACAATTGTTTTTTAAATAATAGCCCTCAGGTCTAATTTGGTAGGGCCCTGGGAAACATAAATTTTCCATTTATGTATATGGCAAAAACTTAAGATATCTCTAAATTTACAGAAGTTAAAGCTTAGTTACCATAGCATCCAGTGACTTCTGGCAGCCATTGGCTTTATAGAACTGTAAAATTTCATAGCAACCAGTGACTTCCATAGCAAACATCATCTTATTTACATTGAATTTCAAAGCAGGCACTGACTGACTTATAAGGAAACCATTTCATTCATACAGCAATCAGTGACTTCTTATGTAACTTGTCATCCAGTAATCTAGTAATGTTTTTAAATGTGCACTATTTCAGATACAAATGAAGATTTAATTTTTATGCCCCCCCCCCCCCCCTTCGAAGAAGAGGGGGTATATTGTTTTGCTAATGTCTGTCGGTCTGTCCGTCGGTAGACTACATGGTTCCTGCTGATTATCTTGAAAAGAATTTATCACAAAGTCTTCATATTTAACATAGTGAAATAAGTAGTAGATGATCCCTATTGATTTTCGGGTCACTAGGTCAAAGGTCAATGTCACAGGGGCCTTAAATGTCAAAATGGTTTCCGCTGATTATCTTGAAAAGTATTAATCACAAAGAAGTCATATTTCACATATTGATTGGTCATAACTAGTAGATGACCCCTATTGATTTTGGGGTCACTAGGTCAAACGTCAGGGTCATAGGGTCTTTGAATGGTAGAATGGTTTCGGCTCATTATCTTGAAAGATAATAATCACAAAGTCTTCATATTTCACATAGTGATTGGTCATAACCAACATATGATCCGTATTGCTTTTGGGGTCACTAGATCAAAGGTCAAGGTCACAGGGGCCTTAAGTGTCAGAATGGTTTCCGCATATTATCTTGAAGATTTTTTATCACAAGTAAGTGAACCTATTGATTTTGGGGTGAGTAGGTCAAAGGTAAAGTTCACATGTTACTTGAATGTCAGTTTGGTTTCCGCTGATTATCTTGAAAAATATTTATCAAAAAGTCCTCATATTTGTAGTGTTGATTGGTAATACCTATTAGATGACCCCTATTGATTTTGGTTCACTAGTTCAAAGTTCTAGGTCACAGGGACCTTAAATATCTTATTATCTTGAAAACTATTTATCACAGAGTCTTCATTATTTTTCTGTTTTCCATAATTGAACACTTCCATGTACCCATTTACAAGTTTCTGTAACAAAATTACCAATTATGTGAGTCAAGGGCTAGGAAGGAGGGCATATGTGTCGTTTGACATTCTTGTTTATATTTGCTTTTGTTTATAGTTTACAATATAACTTGTTCCTTGTCTTCGGAAGTATAAATATTCAAGTGAGCCCCTTGGGTGGGGTCAATATTGAAGCAAGAGGCATGATTCGTATCATTTTTGTAAAGGTCTCTAAGTTAATGTAATATGCTAAACATCTAAGCTCTAAACATTGTAGTTTCTGACAATAAAACTTAAATGTGTTTTCCTATGGAATGATCCCCAGTGTGAGGCTAATTTTGATAAAAAAAAGCCAAATCTGTGTCCTGCATATTGTCTCATTATAAGTAATATGATCAATTCGAAATTTATACAAAATGATTACGTTTGACCTTGACATTGACCTGAGGGAGGTAAAACCTGTGTTCTGCTCATTAGTTTTCTTCGTTATGATTAACATTTCGGCCAAAAGGTTTCAATTTCCTTCAACTAGTTCAAAAATACATTTTCTATGTTAGTCCATTATATCAAGTTATTTCGAGGGTTGGCCGATTTTTTTATCAAGAAGACCAAGTCTGTGTTATTCAAATAGTCTATAAGTACTATTTCTGCTTAAAAGTGTTAATTTATTTCTTAAGTTTAAATAGATACAGAGCGGATACTAAGTTTTTATATAAATACAAACTAACTGTGACCTTGACCTGAAGAAGGTCACACCTGGGATCTGCTCATCATCTCATTTTGTTTAACATTTCTGCCAATTAGTTTCAATTTTCTTCCACCGATTCAAAATATACAGGATGACTAGACATATAAAGAGCAGTAAATTTAGTTATTTTTTTCTTAATTAATACCGGTACTTAAATGAAATTTATTTAATATTGCCACACTTATGTAACTTTTTTATAACCTCAGCTGGAGATGTAGAGGTTGCCAACCATCACTGCATTAATGTATGTGTATCCTGCGAAAAAACTAGTTTTCTGAATCCAATAAGATGCCATTGTGGCAATGAAATACGACCAAGGATTGGTAAGTACATTTGTTTGCAAAACACCTGTCAAAAATCCATTTAATTATATGCGTTCTTGTGTGTATGCGTGTGCTAACTTAAAAATCTTCTTGTTAAAAATCACCATCTTGTAAAAGACCACTAGTCCAAAAATAAACCAAATTAGCCAGGATTGTTCCTTGGGTGAAAGGCTTCCAAAGTTATTCAAAGAATTTAATTCTATCCATGAATCTGGTTGCCATGATACCAAAATTATTATCAAGTAAGAAAACTTTTATTTTTAATGAAATATAACTATGTTACAGCCTTTGTATCTGAAGATCGACACATCTGCACATGTCTTTCATTTGACATGCTGGAATATAATCATTGACCAATAAATTTACTACTAGACACTTCTGCCTTATGGCAAAGTTCATTAGAAGCAACAAAAAAACTACATCTGTTCCCACTATTTAGTATTATATTATTGCGTGGCAAAGCTGTCACAAATGCAATCTTGTTTACTTCTACGTTTAATCTGGAAGTTTTGGCAATTTGAATAATTTATTGTGTCGCCTCTACGGAGTAGTGGCGACATATAGGGATCACTTCTCCGTCGTCTGTCTGTCCGTCTGTCTGTCTGTCTGTCCGTCCGTCACAAAACTTGTTCGGACTACTCCTCATAAACTACTGGTGCAATTTCATCCAAACTTTACAGGAATGATCAGTACCAAGTCTAGTTGTGCATATTGTCAGCATTTTCCGGTTCAATGATTTTTGTCAGAGTTATGGCCCTTTAATAATTTTTATTTTTAAAGTTTGTCTACTACTTCTCTTATACCACTAATGCAATTTCAATGAAACTTTTTAGGATTGATCTGTAGCTCAAGACCTTGCGCATATTGCACGGGTTTTCCGGTTGAATGATTTTTGGCCGAGTTATGGCCCTTTGATAAAAAGGTGTTTTTTTCTGTGTGTTGCCAGATACACAAAAGCTTGTCCGGACTACTCCTCATAAACTACTGGTGCAATTTTATCCAAACTTTACAGGAATGATCAGTACCAAGTCTAGTTGTGCACTGTCCGTCTGTCTGTCCGTCTGTCACAAAACTTGTCCAAACATGAAATTGGCCATCATGAGGCGACACGTGTGATCACTGATCGCTCTTGTTTCTGAATGTATTTTCTTCATACATAGATATAATGGCCTTGACCCATAAATGACCTTGACCTTTAAGGTATATATTTTAGCTCATCTGTCACAAAGTGACATGTTGAGCTTTTGTGATCGCTTTTCGTCCGGCGTCCGGCCGTAAACTTTTACTTTAAACAACATCTCCTCATTAACCGATGAGCCAATTTCATCCAAAATTCACAGGAATGTTCCTTTGGTAGTCAACTTTAAAAATTGTTCAAAAAATTTAATTCCATGCAGAACTCTGGTTGCCATGGCAACCAAAAGAAAAAACTTAAAATATCTTCTATTAGAAAACCGAAAGAGCTAAAGCTTAAATATTTAACAAGAGACATCATCTTGTCAGTGTCTACCAAGTTTGTTAAAATAAATGCCCTGGAGTCAAAATTGGCACCGCCCGGGGGTCATTGATTTTCCTTATTTGTATATAGTAAAAACTTAAAAAATCTTCTTTTAAAAAAAAAACAAATAGCTAGAGTTTAGATATTAAGCATGAAACATCTTCTAGTGGGTGTCCACCAAATTTGTTCAAATAAAAGCCCTTGGGTAAAAATTGGCTCAGCCCCAGGGGGTCATTGATTTTCCTTATTTTTATATAGTAAAAACTTAACAAATCTTCTTTTAAAAACCCTAAAGAGCTTGAGCTAAGATATTTAACAAAAACATCTTCTTAAGGGTGTCTACCAAGTTTGTTCAAATAAGGGCACTTGGGTTAAAATTGACCCCGCCCCAGGGGATCATTGAATTTCCTTATATATGTATAGTAAAAACTTCAAAAATAATCTTCTTATAAAAACACCAAAGAGCTAGAGTTTAGATTATAAGCATGAAATATTTTCTAGTAAGTGTCTACTAAGTTTGTTAAATTAAAAGTCCTGGGGTCAAAATTGGCCCCTCCCGGGGGGTCATTGTTTTTCCCAATATTCATATAGTTAAAACTTTAAAAATCTTATTAACACCCAAAGAGCTAGAGCTTAGATATTTATCATAAAACATCTTCTAATAGGTGTCTACCTAGTTTGTTCAAATAAAAGCCCCTGGTTTAAAATTGACATTGGCCCAGGGGCCTATATACAGGTGAGCGATTTTAGGGCCATAATGCCCCCCTTGTTTTAATTCTGATTGCTTTTTGGTTTAACTGGCACATTATATTGATGACTGGATAGTCTTAAAACTGCGAAATAACATTTCTTTAAGTAGACTTAATTGACCGTTACTAATGCATGATATTTAAGGTCAAGTCTATCTTTTTAACTGACTATAACACAGGGGCTGCCACATGCTACACAGTAGCAAGGACATATGGGGATCACTTATCTCTCATGTGTCTATCTCTCTGTCTGTCCGACTGTCCGTCTGTCACAAAATATGTCAGGAATTTCATCAAAACTTTACAGGAATGATCAGTGTAAAATCTAGTTGTATCGTCTGCATTTTCTAGTTCAATTAGTTTTGTCAGAGTTATGGCCCTTTATTTATCTAATGTGTTTATTATCTAACGTGTTAAAGTTTGGCCAGGCTGCTCTTGTATCACTGACGTAATTTGAAATGTAAAAAGATTGATTGGTATCTCAATTACTTGCACATATTACATGGGTTATTGTTTTGCTGAGGTAATGCCCTTGAATAAAAAGACATTAAGGGACAGTGATAATTTTTATTGATAATTCTTAAATTTTCCATACAAAAAACACTCAAATATCCATACAGTCAATACATTTCCAGCAAAATGTAATTGGCTGTTACCAGCCAACACGTGATCATTTATAGCTCTTTAATTATATTGGACTTATTTGATTTATACTAGGACAAAACAACATTAAAAATTAAGATTTAAACTTTATCTTTAAATATAATTGACTGTCAAGGTCAGATATGAAATTAAATTATATTTATACAAAAAATGATGCTCCCCCTGGATCATTGCAAACTGTTTGCAAAGTGACAAAATGTTAAAGATAAAAATAACGAACAAAAACATTTCAAATTGTTTAATTTGTTGTAAGCAACTTTGGAGATGCCGACTGTTTCAAAATACTTTTACTTAAAGTACAAACATTTATAAAATACAATTGTAACGTCAAAGGATAAGCGTTATCATCTTCATTTCCAACAGCATGAACAACACAAACATATATAATAAAACATCTTAACTTGGCGCAACTTCATATTTTAAGATTTGTTAGATATTAAAATTAGAATTTTCTTCAGTCATTATCGTCGACTGTCCTAGCGCTGAATGACCACGTTGTACATTACACCAGAGAAACTCATGCGCTACACAGCGCCACCTATTGCAAACAATTACAACGAAACAAGGGGAAATAGTTATCATCTAATTCACTGCGTTCAAACGCAGAAAATTATTTTCCCCCTAGATCATTGCAAACTGTTTGCAAAGTGACAAAGTGAAATAGATAAAAGAAACGAACTTGTTTAATTTGTTGTAAGCGATTTTAGATGCCGGCTGACCTCAAATATTGTCAAAACTAATTGCGCCAAGTTAAACGTTACGACATCAATATAACAATATATACATGAACAAATAGCATTAATACTATTATAAACCTAAATTTTGAGATACTAGCAATCTTTCCTCCATATTGTCTTTGATATAACCGTCTTTTAATAGCTAGACCAACGGCCGCGTCTTTTAAACATTCGGTCTTTAATGATGCGGTTAGCTTCGGCTGAAGCTCCGCCTGAGCGCAGGGAATGTAAACTGAACTTAGAAACATCTTTGACATGAGGAGCTAAAGCTTTATGAAATAAATCTCTCAGAGTAGAATAAGAAATGTGTTTATTAACAAGTTTCGTTTTATGCCCAATTAAAGTTGCACTAAAACCACAGAAAATAAAAGAACTTGAATCAGTGGAAAAATAAGCCCATAAAAATATTTTTTCCAAAGTTTTAACTGGGCACAACTCTGCACCAGTTCTTGCTATAACGAGCCAAGCACCGTCCCTATAACGGTCAGTTTTCCTTGCTTGATTCTATGAAAACATCCATATGAGTACTATGTAAAACAATGTCATTATAATGTAAATTTAACAATTCCGAACTCCTTAAAAAACCGGAGAAGGATAAAAGTAATGCACAAATAGTTCTCTGTGTAAAAAACATTTCCTTCTTCAAACAAACTGTGATACATAGACTGTAATACGGTTCTTTTTTATTAATAGGTTTAGCTAAAATGCGTTTAGCTGCCTCTAATATGTTAAGAACAATGTTAGAATTAGTTGGAGAACTAAACTTATTAATGTCATGAAACCACTTAATGCTGTAAATGCCGTTATTATATGCCTACAAGAATTAACACTTTGTATCAATGACGTAAGATATAAAGCCAACGGAAAATCCCCCGCGGGCAAAATGTCCCTACTACCATGACCGTTAGATAAAGCCCATATCCTCCATCTCTTGAAAGCATTTGTATAGTTTTTGAGCGTGCTGTCAGCTCTAGACTGGAGGAGTATATTCGGCTGTAGAGTCACTTTGTCCACCAGGATCTCCGGCAGGCTATCTACCTCGTCACGGTGGCTCTGGAAAAATAAATGTATAATCATACTTTTTAATTACATGAAAACTTGATTGGTGTAAAATTAATAATACATATATATAAAATTAAGAAAACACTCCTTAAACTTAGTCTTAAGAAACGAAAATTAAACATTTTTAAAATACCAAAACAATAATTCGACAGACGAAAGTGTCTATATACGAGCGTATATTAACATCTTAATTACTAAAATTTATTTAAAAAAAAACTAAACAAAAATATTCTTAACATATGTATGTCACTATAAGATAAATACCAATGAAATGCTTAACTTAGTAAATACTAACGTCGTGTATGTTTTGTCTTAAAGGAAACATTTACACAGTTAATTTTACCCCCGAAACAAAGTTTGGGGGGTATATTGAAGTCACCCGGTGGTCGGTCGGTCCAGCGGTCCGTTGCATTTTCCTTGTCCGGAGCATAACTTGAAGACTACTGTTGAAATTCAATATAACTTCATACGATGGTCAAGCACATTGAGAGGAAGTGCAGTGCACAAGAACCATTACTCCATCTTGACTAATTACAGAGTTATTGCCCATTGTTTATTTTCCATTGCTTTCTTTTGTCCGGAGCATAACTTGAAAACTACTGGTTGGAATTCAAAACAACTTCATACAATTGTCAAGCACAATAAGGGGCAGTGCAGTGCACAAGAATCATAACTCTATCTAAAGAAATTACAGAGTTATTGCCCTTTGTTACTTTTCCTTTGCTTTCTTTTGTCTGGACCATAACTTGAAGACTAATAGTTGGAATTCAATATATTTTCAAACAAAATGGTCAATCACATTGCGAGGAAGTGCAATGCTTAAGAACCATAACTCCATCTTGACTTATTACAGAGTTACTGCCCTTTGTTACTTTTCCTTGTCCGGAGCATAACTTAAAAACTACAGGTTGGAGTTCAAAACAACTTCATGCAATGGTCAAGCACAATAAGAGGAAGTGCAGTGCACAAGAACTATAACTACATCTTCACTGATTACAGAGTTATTGCCATTTGTTATTTTTCCCTTGCTTTTTTGTCCAGAGCATAACTTGAAAACTAATGGTTGAAATTCAATATTACTTCATAAAATGATTAAGTACATTGAGTTGAGGTGCAGTGCACAAGAACCATAACTCCATCTTGACTTATTACAGAGTTACTGCCCTTTGTTACTTTTCCTTGTCCGGGGCATAACTTGAAAACTACTGTTTGGAATTCAATACAACTTTATACAGTTGTCAAGCACATTAAGAGGAAGTGCAGTGCACAAGAAGCATAACTACATTTTGACAAATTACAGAGTTATTGCCCTTTGATACTTTTCCTTGTCCGGAGCATAACTTCAAACGTACTGGTTGGAATTCAATACAACTTCATACAATGGTCAAGCACAATAAGAGGAAGTGCAGTGCACAAGAACTATAACTCTTTCCAGAGTAATTATAGAGTGATTGCCTTTGTTACTTTTCCATTGCTTTTTTCTTGTCCAGAGCATAACTTGAAAACTACTCGTTGGAATTCAATACTATTTGATACAAGGGTCAAGTATATTGAGAGGAAACGCAGTGCACAGAAACCATAACTCTTTCTTGACTCATTAAAGTTGTTTGCCCTTTGTAACTTTTTATTGTCCAGTGCATAACTTGAAAATGTATGGCTGGAATTCAATGAAACTTTAAACAATGGTCAAAGGCAGTAAGATGAAGTGCAGTGCACAAAACATAACTCTATTTGGACAAATTTCAGTTATTGTCCTTTGTTACTTTTTTGTCCAGTGCATAACTTGAAAACTAGTAGTTTGAATTCATTACTATTCATACAAGGGTCAAGTATATTGAGAGGAAGCGCAGTGCACAGAAACCATTACTCTTTATTGACTCATTTAAAAGTTTTTGTCCTTTGTTACTTTTTATTGTCCAGTGCATAACTTGAAAATTAATGGTTGGAATTCAATGAAACTTTATACACTGGTCAAAGGCAGTAAGATGAAGTGCAGTGCACAAGACATAACCCTATTTGGACAAATTACAGTTATTGCCCTTTGTTACTTTTTTGTCCAGTGCGTAACTTGAAAACCAGTAGTTGGAATTCAATACAACTTCATACAATGGTCAAGCGCAATGAGAGGAAGTGCAGTGTACAATAACCATAACATTATCTTCAGTATTTATTGAGTTATTGCCCTGTCTTCCTTTTCCTTGTCTTTCTAAACTTATTACAGAGTAATTCAGTAAAACCTCATTAATGGCCTACCACATTGAAAAAAAATGCAACATACAAGAACCACAACTGTCTATAAATGCCCACAACCATAACTCTGTTTTAATTCTTTTACAAGGTATTCTGTTACTAGTAACATCTTCATTTCCGAAGTAGTCTTGCGGGGCTTTTAATCACATTTAGTGATAGTTCTAGTTGCTATAAGCCTTATTAAGCTATTTTCATGGCTGCTTAGCCTCATTAAGCTATTCTCATGGCAGCTTAGCTTCATTAAGCTATTCTCATGGCTGTTTAGCCTCATTAAACTATTCTTATGGCTGCTAAGCCTCATTATAAGATATTCTCATGGCTGCTGAGTGGCAGTGCTGAGCCTCATTAAAGTATTACCGTTAGCAATTCTCATGGCTGCTATGCCTCTTCAAAATATTCTTATGCCTTGCTGCTAAGTCTAAAAACTATTCTCATGGCTGCTAAGCCTGTGAAAAATCTAATGATTTCAAAATCTCATTTACGCTCACATAGGTCTATATTTAGTGTAATATTAAGTAACTGTTTAACGTTAGACGCTTTTTAACTCTAAAAAAACACTTTTTTTTGTTAGAAAACAATTTTTAAAGCAAGCATATCGAAAAATAAAATCTTGATTGCGAAAAATACCCCTTCCGTTCGAACATTTTGTGTAAAATTGTCTTTCACGAGGTAAGATAATAAGGTCTACTACTTCTTTACAAAATCTACCATTAGGACATGAAATAGGCCAAAAATTGATTCCCCAATCATCATAATCGATAGTTTTTGATATGTAATCGCTTTTCTGATTCTGAGACCTCGGAATCCATTCTACATATATAGAAATCGAATGTTGTAAACAAAATCTGTATATACTAACATCAACTTGCTGTAAATTACGTACCATCGACCCATTTCGTATTATTTTACTGACTGCTTGATTGTCAATAAACCATTTTATACGGTTGTCTCTAAGCTATAGATTTTAAAACCCCGAAAACTGCGGTTAATTCTCTCCAAGTAGAGGAAAGTAGCATTTCCTCAGGAGACCAAATACCGTAAGTAACGCTTTGAATGGTTGTTACTTCGTAACCAACGTAAGCGTAACTACTTGAGTCCGAATATACTACTTTAGAGTATGAGGGGTTAATAAACATGTCCCTAGCGCTTAAATTAAGTATTTCGTTTCGCCAAAACTCTAATTATTTCCTACTTTCATGAGAAACGCGGACATAATAATTCCAGTGAGGAGCATCTAATATATCCATACTGATATATTTAGTCATGATAAGCGAATTGTTTCCGAATACGATTAACATTGATATGATTTTGCCTACGAAACTAGCTAATAAACGTACACAAACACGACTGGGTTTCTTTATAGCACTTTCGATCATTTCAAGAGTGTAAAAACACAAATTCTCGCTTCCGGTACGGAAATTATACCAGATTCAAAATTTAAGTTTAAACCTAAAAAATCCATGATACGCGTAGGTTCCCAGATACATTTCTCTAATTTGGGAACAAACCCTGGAGAAATCAGATTTTGCTTTATCTCTGCAGCTACTGTGCTTATTTTATCATGGGTTTCGTCTGTAGCAAAACCATCATCAAGAAAACATAACGTCCTTTTGCCCTCGCCCCTCCATTTTACAATTACAGGGCGAAACACCTTACTGAAAACATATGCGCTCGTAGATAAAACCAAAAGGGAGAACTAAAAACTTATAAAAAGTTGAAACGCCTTGTAAATTTGTCCAGGAAAACCCCAAAAATGTAGTATGTGGCGGGAAAATCTCAATAAAATGATAGCGGAATGAATATCAAAATTTTATCATCCATGAACCTTTTTTGAGAAATTCAAGAGCAATTTTGATATCGTCATAATTTAAAATACTGTTTCCATAAATGCTTGTTAACTGCACGTAAATCTAGAATAAGCCTACGTTTGTCGTTCGACAGAAACAGTCGAAGGATTTACAATAAATGGTATTTCTTAGCAAATTTATATCAAGCCCCTGTCTAACAATTCTTGAATAGCTTGAATATCAAAAGCTTTGTTTTCTAAAGCAGGCAAATGGCATGATTCGGGTTTATAGAAAAAAAAGAATTTTATAACTCTGCAAAATCGTATCAATAAAAAATATTTGTTGTAATCGATTTCCAAAAAAATTTAAATTTTGTCTTAATCTACCCCTAACAATTATTTCTTTTCTGACCAGACTCGTATTCAAAATTTTCATGTGTTAAAAAAACTTGATTTTTTCTGTCATTAAAATTTCTTGAGTCATTACATAAATACTCATCTTCTAGATCAACTGTATCCGAAATGTTAATTCTTGACTCGCTTGAAGATGGTTGCTGAACTGTCTATGAGCGCCGGAAGTGGTCAAAAGATCCACATATGAAACAGGAACCGTAGGCGGTTGATCGTTGTCCATATGGACTGGAGCCTCGAATAAAGCCTGTGTTTCGAGCTTGTGAGATCGGAAATGGTGCTGCTTGGTGATGCTGCTGCGCTTGGGAAGTGAAAAGTAGGGGGAAGAGAAGGCGCAGTAACCGTTAGCAGAATGGTTGTCTGCGTGTCGTTTGGAGAACGTTTGGCTGACTTAGACTTTCGACGTTTAGCTGCTTGATTTTCAGCATTCGGAGCTTTGCTTCATCATCAGAATCACTGGTGAGAGGGTTCGATGTATAACAATCAAC
The DNA here is from genome assembly GCF_026571515.1 of Ruditapes philippinarum. Lineage (NCBI taxonomy): Eukaryota > Metazoa > Mollusca > Bivalvia > Venerida > Veneridae > Ruditapes > Ruditapes philippinarum. The sequence goes on from NW_026854153.1 coordinate 207,792, forward strand.
AGTATCCCACCGAATTCGGACTGGTCAGCGACTTGAATGAGTTTCTGTCTGCGAGAGACTAAATCTACTGATTCTTGCAGGATTTCGCTGCAGTACTCGTACTTTTTGTTTTTAAGAGCCAAGTCCAATTAATTAAATGTTCTAGTATATCACGGTTAAATTCATGCTGAATATTAATACTTTTTCTCTTCCAGTCAAAGTCCACATCTGCTTTTAACTTTTTAACTTCCTGTCTTACAGAAATATTATTGCCCCGTACTTCTTCACGTAAAGAATTAACATCGTCGTTGTGCCTTTATAACTGCTGTTGGATTAAATCTGAAGTACTGTTAGACTTTTCTTCAGTCATTATCGTCGGCTGTCCTAGCGCTGAATGAACACGTTGTACATTACACCCGAGAAACTCGTGCGCTACACAGCGCCACCTATTGCAAACAAGGCAATTTACATCTCATTGGCATGTCCAGATATTACTATTTAACACAGAGTTATGGCTCTGTTATTGTCCTGAATATTTACCAAGTACAAAGAATATTACTGATTATGCCATGATAAATATATAAATAAGACCTTATGTCTTCAGTTGTTGTGTTAGTAATAACCATTACTCGGCGGGGGATATAAATTCAACGAATTTGCTTGTTCATTTAGAAATAAGGAAAGGGTTTAGATTGGCTTCCGCTTGAAAGTTGCACATGTTTCATTTCATTGTCATCAGCAATTTTAGTCTTAGTCATAAAATAAGTATTTCCAAAATGTTTGATATATGAAGAGTACAGTTTTACCATTTCACATATGTTCAGGATATAAATGGGGCGCATTGCTAGTGGCAGGAGAAAATACAGAAGGTTCTCATAATTTTACTCAAGATGTTCTCTCCTTCAAAGAAGTCATTACATCTAGAGCTCCACTCATAATGGGAATAAGGTGTAGTATTTTATCTAATTATTGTATTGTAGAATTATGTCCTAAGTTATAAAATAAAACAAACGTAGGCCTTGAAGTAATGTAATCAATGTTGTTTGATACGAGTGTTTTCTGCTATGCTTATTTATCAATTGATACATGGTATGTGATATACATAGATGATATTTGTTTGTTTTGCATGTAAGATTGAAATATAATTTCACTAAGTGAACACCAGATGTAATATTATACGCCACTCGTGAAAATAGAAAAGCTTGTGTTCACGAATGAAATATATTTCAATCTTATATGTAAAACAAATAAATGTTTTTTATTTCATTCTTTTAAGTGAGTTTAAGTATTTTTTTACTGATTTTACCGCGTAACGTCGCTCATTCTCCTTTGTGACGTCATCACATCATGACGTCACATCATCAATTTTGAAATGAAGTTCTGTTAAATTTCTCTATTTTTATGCCACCGCAGCATCTGCGATGCGGTGGCATATAGCGATTCACCTGTTTGTGTGTGTGTGTTTGTATGTATGTTTGTGTGTTCTATAGATTATATAGTGAACTTAAAAAATCTTCTTGTGAAAAACCACTTGTCCAATTTCAACCAAACTTGGCAGGATTGATCCTTGGGTGAAGGGCTTCCAAAGTTGTTCAAAAAATTTCATTCCATGCAGAAATCTGGTTGCCATGGCAACCAAAAGGAAGTATAAGAATGAAGTTAAAAAAATCTTCTTGTAAAGACCCACAAGGCCTAGAGCATAGATATTTTGCATTAGCCATTGTCTGGTAGACCTCTAGCAAGATTGTTCAAATTATAGGCCTGGGGTCAAAATTTGCCCCGCCCCGGGGGTCATTGATTTTCACTATATGTACATATAGTAAAAACTTAAAATACCTTCTCGTCTGAAGGTACAAGGCTTAGAGCTTTAATATTTGGTATGTGATATCATCTATAGGTACTCTACCAAAGTTGTTCAAATTTTGCCTCTAGTGTCAAAATTAGCCCCGCCCCGGGGGACATAGGTTTTCCTTTAATGTATATAGTAAAAACTTAAAAAATCATCTAGAAATTGACAAAGGCTAGAGGTCAGATATTTTGCATGAAACATTGTGTATTGAACCTCTAGCAAGATTGATCATAATAGCCCTGGGGTCACAATTGGCCCCGCCCCAGGGGTCATTGATTTTCACTATATGTACATATAGTAAAAACTTAATAAACCTTCTTGTCTGAAGGTACAAGACTTACAGCTTTGATATTTAATATATGATATCATCTATAATTACTCCACCAATATTGTGGAAATATTGCCTCTAATGTCAAAATTGGCCCCGCCCCGGGGGTCATAGTTTTCCCTTTAATGTATATTGTTAAAACTTTAAAAAAATCATCTTCTCGAAATAGACAAAGGCTAGAGGTTAGATATTTTGCATGAAACATTGTGTAGTAAACCTCTAGCAAAATTGTTCAAATTATAGCCCTTGGGTCAAAATTTACCCGGCCCCGGGGGACAACGATTTTCACTATGTACATATTGTAAAAAATTTAAAAATCTTCTTGTCTGAAGGTACAAGGCTTAGAGCTTTGATATTTGGTATATGATATCATCTGTAGGTACTCTACCAATGTTGTTCAAAATTTGCCTCTAGTGTCAAAATTAGCCCCGCCCCAGGGGTCATAGGTTTTTTCTTATATGTATATAGTAAAAATTTTAAAAAAAATCATCTCTAAATTGACAAAGGCTTGGGGTTAGATATTTTGCATGAAACATTGTGTATTGAACCTCTAGCAAGTTTGTTCAAATTGTAGCCCTGGGGTCAAAATTGGGCCCGCACCGGGGGTCATTTATTTTAATTCACTATGTACATATAGTAAAAAATTAAAAATCTTCTTGTCTGAAGGTACAAGGCTTAGAGCTTTGATCGTTTGTATATAATATCATCTATGGGTCCTCTAGCAAAGTTTTTTTAATTTTGCCCGACCCCCTGGTGTTAATAATTGCCTGCCCCAGAAATAATAGTTTTCTATATGTATTTAGTAAAAACTAGAAAATCTTCTCCTCTGAATGAAAAAGCTAGAGATTAGATATTTGGCATGAGACTTTGTGTAGTGAACCTGTACCACGATTGTTCAAATTATAGCCCTGGTGTCAAAATTGACCCCTCCCGGGGTCATTGATTTTCACTATGTACATATAGTAATAGGTACAAGGCATATAGCTTTTATGTTCGCTTTATAATAGCACCCATAGGTCCTCTACCGAAGTTGTTCAAATTTTTCCCCTGGTGACAAAATTTGACTTGCCTGGGGGGCATTGATTTTCATTATGTACACATAGCAAAAACAGAAACTAAAACAAATGTTTTCTGAATTGGAGAAAGCTGCAGTTTAGATATTTGACATGAAATGTTGTTAAGTGGACCTGTATCAAGATTGTTTGAATTAAACCCTTGGGTCAAAATTCTGCCTTGTTAAAGGGGACAGTGACCTACTTTCTTGTCCTTTGATGTACAGCCATGAAATTTTGACTATGTGCACAGTTTTAGTTGTAAAATTGAACTTTGATATCAGGTGACCTGGATTTTGATGATGTGACCTACTGTGTTGTCCTTTTATATACAGTCATGAAATTTTGGCCATGTGAAATATAACCTTCAACACCAAATTCACTAGACTCTACTGCATTGATAGATTCCTACTCTTTTATTTGAATAACAATAGATTTACACCACTTAATCTGAATAAGGATAAGATTAGGTCAGTGATCTATGCATTTATGGCATCTTCATTTGTATAGAAACAAAATAATTCTGTTCCTACATTACTATTTAGTGTTGTATTACTGCGGTGGCATAGCATTTTTAGCAAATGCAATCTTGTTTTTTACATTTTTAACTTGATGTATGCTGACATCGACTTGCTTCTTCTAAAGAAGCCAAATTTACGTATGACAGCATTTATGTTTGCCTGCTATTGCTTTTAGTTATGATTATTCTATTCTATTCATCCCCATTCAATATAAGTCCCGGCTACAGTGAAAATTATATTGAACAAATTTCACTAGTAGTTTATCAGAATATTATCATGTGATATATTGCAATAAAACACTGGAAAGCATGAAAAAAGTTGCAATTATACCTCTTGGGTCAAAATTAGTCCCTTACCTCGGGTTGGGGTTGTCAATTTGGGTTTTCCAATGATGATAAAAAAACTACTTATAAAAACCTTTAAAAACCCTCTTCCGTCTGAGAAAAGCTAGGGGGTATAAGTTATCTTTTTGAGGCATGAAACTTACTATATTTGATTCATAGTTTTATTGCCCCTATTAGAAATATTGATCCCGGGTCCAGGAAGAAGTCAATGGTTTTTTTTTCGTTATAATTGTATTATAGTAAAAACAGAGAAAATGTAAAAAGAGTGACAAAAGTGCCTTACTGAATTGGTTTAATTGTGTCAAGGGGCATGGGACAGTCCCTGAAAAGTGGGTAAAGATACCTTCTTATCACAGTATATCATGGGAACCCTTAATCAATTTTTTATACCGCCTGTTTAGCAAAAAATTTTTTTGGCTGGGAGCATATCTCATAAAAAGCATTGGGGATTTGGACGGAAAGCTTCATAGAAAATTGTTCACGACTACGAAAAACCCTGTAACGGGCCCATGATTAAGGGTATCTACATCCAAAGGTTTCAGGTCACCAAATTTTAAGGGTTCTTTTGAAAAAGCTTGGAAAAAAAAACTTTTATCATGCATAGAAGGATTTCAATATTATTTCGCACCATTGGAATGTAGACTGTCGCGTGCAAAGTTCAGGTCACAGCGGCTTAGGTCAAGGTTACATATATTACCCAGGGTCAAAGTTCAAATAAAAATATGAAAATGTGTATAGGGACCATTTAGTCATTATTTATTTAGGGATTGTAACACAAACGGTCATTATCATGACAGCATCTGTGACACTTGTAATTTAGGTCAATATATGCACGGCCAAGGTCTCTGAATGTGGTGAAACATCAAGATTGTCCAGAGCATATCTCCAACACACATGGAGCGATTTTATTTATAAAATGTTCACATCTATGATAAGCTATGTCGCGTGCATGAACCAGGTCTGTAGATCAAAGATCATGGTCACTCTTAGAGGTCATTGCAAAATGTTTGTCCGGAGCAAAATTTCTACATGCATTGGGGTATTTCAATTTAACTTAGATATTTATTATTGTAAAGCAGAGTTTGCTGTGCCAACTTCAGGTTCCTGTAGTTAAGGTCAAACATAGGGGTCAAAGTTAAGATTAAAAATGAAAATGTGTTAAGAGACCATTTAGTCATCATTTATTAGATCGACTTTTTTTTTGAAAAAAAAATAGAGGTATTGTTATAGTCCTGGCGGCGTTGCCGTCTGCAAACTTGTACCTGGATCATATTTTTTTTAGTTCTTGGTGTATTGTCTTCATACTTCGCCACAAAACCCTTGGGACAAGACCGTTTAGTAGACCACACTAACTTTGACCTTCATCCATGAATGACCTTGACCTTAAAGGTCAAATGTCCAAATTTTGCTTGCTCTTGCTATTATTGGCTGTAACTTCGTTATTTATGAAACTTTGAACATAATAATCTTCAAGGATAGTCCTTTAAAATAACCAGACAGACCTTGACCTTCACTTATAAATGACCTTGACTTTAAATGTCAAATTATCGAAATTGACATTTTTATATAGCGATTCACCTGTGTTTGTGTGTGTGTTCTATAGATTATATAGTGAACTTAAGAAATCTTCTTGTGAACAACCACTAGTCCAATTTCAACCAAACTTGACAGGCTTAATCCTTGACTGACGGGCTTTCAAAGTTGTTCAACGAATTCCATTCCATGCAGAAATCTGGTTGCCATGGCAACCAAAAGGAGTTATAAGAATGAATTTAAAAAATCTTCTTGTAAAGAATCCAAAGGCCTAGAGCTTAATCGGCCCCGCCCCGGGGGTCATTGATTTTCACTATATGTATATATAGTAAAAACTTAAAATACCTTCTTGTAAAGACCCAAAAGGCCTAGAGCTTAGATATTTTGCATTATGCATTGTCTGGTAGACCTCTACCCAGATTTATTAAATTATAGCCCTAAGGCTAAATCGGCCCCGCCCCGGGGGTCATTGGTTTTCCTTATATGTATATTGTAAAAACTTATAGTAAAAACCTAAAAAAAATTCTTCTGGCAATTGACAAATGTGTGAGGTTAGATATTTTCTATGAAACATTGTGGAGTGAACCTCTAGCAAGATTGTTCAAATTATAGCCCTGGGGTCAAAATTGCCCCGCCACGGGGGTCATTGATTTTCAATATAATTTTATACATATAGTAAAAATCAAAAAATCTAATTGTCTGAAAGTACAAGGCTTAGAGCTTTAATATTTTTTTAAATCATATCAGCTATATGTACTCTACCAAAGTTGTTCAAATTTTGCCTCTAGAGTCAAAATTAGCCCCGCCCCGGGGGCCATAGGTTTTCCTTATATGTATATAGTAAAAACTTACAAAATCATCTTCTCTAAATTTACAAAGGCTAGAGTTAAGATAGTTTGCATGAAACATTTATGTAAACCTCTAGCAAGATTGTACAAATTATAGCCCTGGGGTCAAAAATGGCCCCACCTACAGGGATCATTGATTTTCACTATGTACGTATCGTATAAAATTAAAAAATCTTCTTGTCTGAAGGTACAAGGCTTAGAGCTTTGATATTTGGTATATAATATCATCTATGGGTCCTCTAAGTAGTAAAGTTGTTTTAATTATGCCCCTAGTGTTAAAATTGACCTTCCCCAGAGGCGATAGTTTTCCTTATATGTATAAAGTAAAAACTTGAAAAATCTGCTTCTCTGAATTGACAAAGGCTTGAGGTTAAATATATGGCATTAGACTTTGCGAAGTGAATCCTCTTTCAAGATTGTTCAAATTATAGCCCTAGGGACAAAATTGGTTCCGCCCGGGGGTCATTGATTTTCATTATGTACATATAGTAAAAATATAAAAATATTTTTGTCTGAAGGTACAAGGCATAGAGCTGTTGTTTGCTATATAATATCATCTATAGGTCCTCTACCAAAGTTGTTCAAATGTTTCCCCTGGTGTCAAAATTGGCCCTGCCAGGGGTCAGTGATTCTCATTATGTACACACGTTTTCTGAATGTGAGAAAGATACAGCTTAGATATTTGACTTGAAATGTTGTTTGGTGGACCTGTATCAAGATTGTTTTGAATTAAACCCTTGGGTCAAAATTTTGCCGTGCCCAAGGGGACAATGACCTACTTTCTTGTCCTTTGATGTACAGCAATGAAATGTTGACCATGTGCACAGTTTTAGTTTTAAAATTGAACTTTGATATAAGGTGACCTAGATTTTGTTGATGTGACCTACTTTCTTGTCCTTTGATCTACAGCTATGAAATTTGAACCATGTGCACAGATGAAGATGTAAAGTGAACTTTAATATCAGCTGACCTAGATTTTGACAAAGTGTCTTACTGTGTTGTCCTTTAATGTAGTCATGAAATTTAGGCTGTGTGAAATATGACCTTCACCACCAAATTCACTAGACTCAAGAGCATTGATATATTCCTAATCTGATCTTTTATTGGATTAACAATAGATTGAACCACTAATCTGATAAAAAGAATTAGATAGGTCAGGGATTTATGCATTATGACAATCTTCAATTGTATAGAAACAAAAAACATCTGTTCCTACACTACTATTAAGTGTTGTATTAATGCGATGGCAAAGCATTTTTCTCAAATGCAATCTTGTTTTGGCTGTAACTGGCTGTAACTTTGCTATTATTGAATGAATTGACTTCATATAATAACAGAACATTTGTAAGGACAAGACATTGATACTTGTCAAATTCAAATTTACCTTGGCTTGAAGGTTAAATTATTGAATTTTCACTGATTTGTGCATTATTGACCATATATATTTAGGTCACTAAAGATGATGAAATATCTGGATATCTCCTACATGCATGGAAGAATTTTTATGATACTTTATAGAAATGTTCACCACTATTAAATGTATTGTTGGGTTTCCTTGTTTGTATATACATGTAGTTAAAACTTTAAAAGCCCAATACGCCAAAAAATGTTTTTTATTATACGCCCGTTTGAAAAACGGGACGTATTATGGGAACGCCCCTGGCGGGCGGGCGGCGTCCAATTTTGTCCGGAGCATATCTCCTACATGTATGGAGGGATTTTAATGAAACTTCATAGAAATGTTCCCCACTATGAGGAGCAGTGTCGCGCACATGAACCAGGTCTCTAGGTCAAAGGTCAAGGTCACACTTAGAGCTCATTGAAAAATGCTTGTCCGGAGCAAAACTTCCACATGTATAGAGGGATTTCAATATTACTTGGCACAAATGTTCACCATTGTGAGGCGTAGTGTCGCGCGCAAGATTCAGGTCCTTGCGGCCAAGGTCAAGGTCACACATAGAGGTCGAAGTTTAGATAAAAATATGAAGATGTGTATAGGGACGATTTAATCATCATTTATTGAGGGATTGTAACACAAATGGTCATTATCATGACTACGGCTGTGACACATGTACTTTAGGTCAAGATGATGAAATATCCAGATTTTGTCCGGAGCATATCTCCTACACGCATGGAGGGATTTTAATGAAATTTCATAGAAATGTTCACCATTATGAGAAGCCATGTCACGCACATGAACTAGGTCTCTAGGTCAAAGGTCAAGGTCACACTTAGAGCTCATTGAAAAACGCTTGTCCGGAGCAAAACTTCCACATGCATAGAGGAATTTCAATATAACTTGGCACAAATGTTCACCATTGTAAGGCGGAGTGTCGCGCACAAAATTCAGGTCCCTGCAGCCAAGGTCAAGGTCACACATAGAGGTCGAAGTTTAGATAAAAATATGAAGATGTGTATAGGGACGATTTAATCATCATTTATTTAGGGATTGTAACACAAATGGTCATTATCATGACTACGGCTGTGACACATGTACTTTAGGTCAATATATGCAAGGTCAAGGTCACTAAAGATGGTGAAATATCCAGATTTTGTCTGGAGCATATCTCCTACATGTATGGAAAAATTTATATAATACTTTATGGAAATGTTCACCACCATGATATGTATTGCTCCATGCATGAACCAGGTCTCCAGGTCAAAGGTCAAGGTCACACTTAGATCTCTTGGAAAAACGCTTGTCCGGAGCAAAACTTCTACATTCATAGGGGGATTTCAATATAACTTGGCACAAATGTTCACCATTGTGAGGCTGAGTGTCGCACGCAAAATTCAGATCCCTGCGACCAAAGTCAAGGTTACACATAGAGGTCAAAATTCAGATAAAAATTTGAAGATGTGTATAGGGACCATTTAGTCATCATTTATTGATGGATTGTAGCACAAATGGTAACTATCATGACTACAGTTGTGACACATTTAATTTAGGTTAATATTTGCAAGGTCAAGGTCACTGGAGATGATTAAATATCCAGATGTTGTCCGGAGCATATTTTCTACATGCATGGAGGAATTTTAATGTTACTTTATAGAATTGTTCACCACCATGAGACGTAGTTGCCCTGCACATGAACCAAGTCTCTAGGTCAAAGGTGAAGGTCACAGTTAGAGCTCATAGAAAAAAACGCTTGTTCTGGAGCAAAACTTCTACATGCATAGAGGGATTTCAATATAATTTGGCACAAATGTTCATCATTGTGAGGCTGAGTGCCGTGCATAAAATTCAGGTCCCTGCGACCAAGGTCAAGGTCACACATCCTGTGCATATCTTCCCTACTGATTTGTTTTAAGGTTCATTTAACAACACAGTGCCAAGAATAAAAACTTGCTTGCTAGATAACACTTATCCATAATGCCCCCATCTCCATCTAAAGCTTTCGTAAACGGGCGTATTTTGTGACTATGGCACCCTTGTTGTTATTAGCTCACCTGTCACAAAGTGACATGGTGACCTATTGTGATTGCTTTTCATTCGGCGTCCGTCCGTAAACTTACTTTAAACGACATCTTCTCCAAAACCGCTATGCCCATTTCATCCAAACTGCACAGGAGTGCTCCTTTGGAAGTCAACTTAAAAAAATATTCAAAGAATTTAATTCCATGCAGAACTCCGGTTGCTATGCCAAAAGTTAAAAAAAATCTGCATATAGAAAACCGAAAGAGCTAGAGCTTAAATATTTGGCATGGAAAATTGTCTAGTCAGTGTCCACCAAGTTTGTCCAAATAAATGCCATGTGGTAAAAATTGGCCCCACCCAAGGGGTCATTTATTTTCCTTATTTGTATATAGTAAAAACTTAAAAAATCTTCTTTCAAATACCCAAAGAGCTAGAGCTAAGATATTAAGCATGAAACATCTTCTAGTGGGTGTCCACAAAGTTTGTTCAAATAAAAGCCCTTGGGTAAAAACTGGCCCCGCCCCAGGGGTCATTGATTTTCCTAATTTTATATAGTAAAAACTTAACAAATCTTCTTTTAAAAAACCAAAATAGCTAGAGCTTAGATATAAAGCATGAAATATCTTCTTATGGGTGTCATAATGAAACATGGTGTCTACCAAGTTTGTTCAAATAAAAGCTCTGGGGTAAAAATTGGCCCCTCCCCAGGGGTCATTGTGTTTCTCTTTATGTACATAGTTTTCTCTTTATGTACATAGTAAAAATCCCAAAGAGCAAGAGCTAAGATATATAGCATGAAACATCTTCTAATGAGTGTCTACCAAGTTTTTTCAATTAAGGGTCATTGGGTCAAAATTGGCCTCACCCCGGGGTTCATTGATTTTCATTATATGTGTATAGTAAAAACTTAAAGATCTTCTTTTAAAAAAACCCAAAGAGCTAGTGTTTAGATACTAAACATGAAATATCTTTGAGTTAGAGTCTACCAAGATTTTTAGCTCACCTGTCACAAAGTGACAGGGTGAGCTTTTGTGATCGCTTTTCGTCCGTCGTCCGTCCGTCGTCCGTCCGTCCGTAAACTTTTATTCAATTTACATCTCCTCATAAACCACTAAGCCAATTTCATCCAAACTTCACAGGAATGTTCCTTTGGTGGTCACCTTTAATACCATGCAGAACTCTGGTTGCCATGGCAACCGAATGAAAAACTTTAAATATCTTCTTTTAAAAAACCCTAAGAGCTAGAGCTTAGATATTTGGCATGAAACATCTTCTTGTGAGTGTCTACCAAGTTTGTTCAAATAAAATCCCTGGGGTCAAAATTGGCCCCGCCCCAGGGGGTCATTGATATTCCCTATATGCATATTGTAAAAACTTAAAAAATCTTCTTTTAAAGAACTCAAAGAGCTAGAGCTAAGATATTTAGCATGAAACATGTTCTAATGGGTGTCTACCAAATTTGTTCAAATAAAAGCCCTGGGGTCAAAATTGGCCCTGCCCCGGGGGTCATTGATTTTCCTTGTATGTGTATAGCAAAAACTTAAAAAATCTTCTTTGAAAAAGTCCAAATAGCTAGAGTTTAGATATTAAGCATGAAACATTTTCTAGTAAGTGTCTACAGAGTTTCTTCAAATTAAAGCCCTGGGGTCAAAATTGGCCCCGCCCCAGGGGTGTCATTGTTTTTAACTATATGTGTATAGTAAAATCTTAAAAAATCTTTTAAAAAACCCAATGAGCTAGAGCTTAGATGTTTATGATGAAACATCCTCTTATGGATGTCTAACAAGTTTGTTCAAATAAAAGCCCTTGGGTTAAAATTGGCCCTGCCGGGAGGGGGAGAATCAAGCGGGAGATCGTTGTTTTTCATAATATGTGTGTCGTAAAAACTTAACATCATGAAACATTTTCTAATGGGTGTCTTTCAAGCTTGTTAAAAAAAGCCCTGGGGTTTAAACTGGCCCCGCTCCAGGGTCTATATACAGGTGAGCGACTTCAGGGCCATCATGGTCCTCTTGTTAAATAAAAGCTCTGGGGTCAAGATTGGCCCCTTCTTATAAAACCCCGAAAGAGATAGAGCTTAGATATTTATCATGAAACCGTTTCTAATAGGTGTTTACCAAGTTTGTTCAAATAAAAGCCCTTGGGTTAAAATTGGCCCCTCCCCAGGGTGAACGTGGAACTGTTCAGATAATTTGCCTGAGATCAAAAGGGGTCAACCAAGGGCCTTATTAGCTGTATTTAGAGTTATTTATGAATATCTTAAAAATTCGAGGGTTGTCCGTGGCCGAGTGGTTAAGGTCGATGACTTCAAACCACTTGCCTCTCACCGCTGTTGGTTCGAATCCTGACAGATTCTTTCATGTGAGGAAGCTATCCAGCTAGCAAACGGAACGTCGTTGGTTCTACTCAGGTTCTTGTTCATGCCTGAAATAATGTACGGAATGGCACCTAAGGTATTCCTCCTCCAGTAAAGCTGGAACGTCGCCATATGACCTATAATGTGTCGGTGTGACATAAAACCCAATTAAACAAACAAACAATCTTAAAAACTCTTCCTTTAAAAATTAAAAGACCAGGTGCTTGGAAATTTGGTATGTAAGGTCATCTAGTTGTCCTCTAAAATTAGAAAAATAACACATTTAAACAACATCTAAACCAGTGGTTCAAGTTTTGAAGGAAAAAAAATTCACCAAAAATTTCTTTGGTGACAGTGTACAAAAATTGTTTACATTAAGCTGTGCCTTGTAATCCCCCCCCCCCCCCCAAACGAAGTTTAGGGGGTATATAGGAGTCACTGTGGTCGCGGTTGGTCGGTCCAGCCATCCGTTGCAATTTCCTTGTCCGGAGCAAAACTTGAAGACAAATGGTTGGAATTCAATACAACTTCATACAGTGGTAAAGCACATTGAGAGGAAGTGCAGTGCACAAGAACCATAACTCCATCTTCACTAATTACAGAGTTATTGCCCTTTGATACTTTTCTATGTCTGTAGCTTAACTTGAAAAGTACTGGTTGGAACAATAACTCCATCTTCAGTATTTGTAGAGTGATTGCCATTTGTTCATTTTCCTTGTCCGGTGCATTACTTAAAAACTAATGTTTAGAATTCAATGCAACTTCATACAATGGTCAAGCACAATGAGAGGAAGTACAGTGCTCATGAAGCGTAACTCTTTCTGGGCTTATCACAGATTAATTCAATAAAACTTCATCAATGGTCAACCACAGTGAAAGAAAATACAACATACGAGAACCACAACTATTTTTAATTGCCCACAACCATAACTTTATTCCCATTTTTTACACGGTGTTCTGTAACTAGTATCTTCCTCATTTCAGAAGCAGTATTGCGGGGGTATTAATCATATTCAGTGATAGTTCTAGTTAATCTAAGCCATTAAATGTTTATTTTATATGAATATAAATTAAAACCTTCGTCACTGGAAACCCAAGGGCTAGATGAAACATCGTCTAAATGACCTCCTACATGGCTTTAGAAATAATCGCACTGTGGTCAACATTTGTCCTGTCCCAGTGGTCATGTGTTTTTAGCTCGACATTTTCAAAGACAAATTTCCAGCTATCGCACCAGTAAAGTTCTTCCTGTTGCCGTCCAGAAACTTTAATATTGGTCATTATTTATAAATTTAATGTCTTCAAACTTGGACACAACAAACCTTTAAGACAAGACCTTCAAGTAGACAAGACTGAACTTGACCTTGACTTAATATAACATTGCCCTTCAAGGACAAATGTCGAGTTTTTTTATACCCCCCCCCCCAACAAAGGAAGTTTTAGGGGGTATACTGGAGTCAGCTGGTGGTCGGTCGGTCTTGGTGGTCGGTCGGTCAGACTGTTGGTCTGTTGCAGATTTCTTGTCTGGGGCATAACTAAGAATATTCAAAAGATATCAACTTCAAATTGTGTAGGTGTATAGATCTCATTGAGTTAAAGTGCAGTGCAAAATAACTGTAACTCTGCCTTGCCTAATTTTGGAGTTACTGCCCTTTAGTTATTTTTACACTTTGAACTTTATCTTGGACATAACGCTAAAACGACAAGGGGTATTAACTTTGTAGGTAGATAGATCTCATTAAGTAGAAGTACAATGCAAACGACCTGTAACTGTACTTTGCCTAATTTCATTGTTATTGCCCTTTGTTTTTTACACCTTGAACTTTGTCCGGGACATAACTCTAAAACGCCTAAGTGTATTAACATGAAACTTTGTAGATAGGTAGATCATATTACGTAAAAGTACTGTACAAAAGAACTATAACTCTGCCTTGCCTAATTTTGGAGTTATTGCCTTTGTGTTTTTTACACTTTGAACTTTGTCTTTGACATAACTTTAAAACAACAAGGGGTATTAACAAGAAACTTTGTATGTAGATAGATCTCATTAAGTAAAAGTACAATGCAAAAGAACTGTAACTGTACCTTGCCTAATTTTGGAGTTATTGCCCTTTGTTTTTTACACTTTGAACTTTGTCTGAGGCATAACTTAAAAACTATAAAAAGCATTGTAGGTAGATAGAAGTGCAGTGCAAAAGAACTGTGACCTTCCCTATTTATTTTGGAGTTATTACCCTTTTTTAATTTTTACACTTTGAACTTTGTCCGAGACAAAACATAAAAAAATGTAAAGGCTATCAACTTGAAACTTTGTAGGTAGATACATCTGAATGACAAGAAGCGCAGTGCAGATGAACCGTAATCCCGCCCCCTCCCCCCCCCCTTCCCTAATTTAGGAAATATTACGCTTTGTTCATTTTTACAATTTGAATTTTGTCCTGGATATACTTTGATAAATATAAAAAGTATCAACTTGAAACTTTGTAGGTAAATAGATCTCACTGAAGAAGTGCAGTGCATAAAAACCCTAACCCTACCTTTGGAGTTATTGCCCTTGTGCATTTTTACACTTTGAACTTTTTGTCCGGGACACAATTTGATAATTATTATAGGTATCAACTGAAAACTTTTAGTTTTTTAAAGAATGATCCTTTGGTGGTCCCCTTTATAGTTGTTTAAATGGTTCTGGTCTAGCGCATAAATAGGTCGTAGATCAGAGAGAATTTTTAAAACATGCAAATTTAAAAATCTGCTTGTCTGAAAGTACAAGGCCTAGGGCTTTGATAGTGGGTATATTATATTTTAATTATCTACCAATGTTGTTGACAGTTGCAAAATTGGCCCAACCCAGGTTTTCCTGAAATGTATATACTAAAAACATTTTTAAAAATCCTCCTCTGAAATCACAAAGGCTAGCGGTTAGATATTTGGCATGAAACATTGTGTAATTGACCTCTACCATGTTTGTTAAAATTATTGCCCTGGGGTCAAAATTGGCATATGCCATGGGCTAATAGATTTTCAGTATGTACATATAGGGAAATTTTCTTATAAGCCCTATATAGAAATCAGGTTATCAAGTTATAATAGTGGTTTGGTAAACTTGAGACTGATTTTAGATTCATGTTAAAAAGACGAAAATTATTGCCAAATTTGCTGAAAAAATAACTGGAATAACTTTCCAGTTTGCAATTCATTTAAAAAGTAGAGAATTTACTCATTTGATTTGGAGCATGGTGACAAATATTTCGATGTTGGTCATGTTTAAACCACCTTTCTCAAAATTGTTTATCAGTATACTTACTTTAATCTTTTAACATTTATCGTCCCAAAGGTATGTAATTAGTTTTGAATTTTCAACTCCCAATACAGTTGTTCGCATTCTTTTTTGTGTGCCAAAATAAACGCCTAAAGCATTCACTATTTTGCTCCATTTTATGTTAGTTTATTTTAAATTGTCAGAGTTTTTATGTTTGTTTATTTTAAATTCTCAGAGTTATTTTCTAATTTAGCAAATAATTTGTTAAGGATCATTAGATGGATCATTTCTGGAAATGGAAATTTTAACACGTTTTTCCTGATTAACTGAAACAATGTATTAAAAAATAATAATGTGTCTGAAAGACACGGATGATATTTGTAAGGAGCATAAAAGTGGCAGAAAAGGTCAGTAGTGTCAAAATGAAGAATTGATTATCACAATTTCTAGGATTATAATGACACATTTTGCTTAACTCGTCTTCAAACGGAATTCAAAATCACTTTTAAATCATGACAGAGTAACCAACCGAGCAAGAATTTCTAACTGTTGACCTTTGACCGCTAAGTGTGACCTTGACCTTGGAACTAAGGACCTTGGTATTGCGGAACACATTGTCTCATGCTGCACATTTAAGCTCATTTATTCCAAAATCATTTGATGCATGACAGAGTTATGGGTCGGACAAGATTTTCTTACTTCAGACTTTAAACCTTAAAGTGTGACCTTGACTTTGACGCTAGGAGTCTAGGTCGTGTGCATGAAACTCTGTCTCTTCTCATGCTACTCATTTGAGCCAATTTATTCTAAAATCACTTGATTCATGACAGAGCTATGGGCCTTTACATGTTTAGGATGCACTTACGGACACATGCACACAGGCATGGACAGGGTAAGACTTCATTCCCCCTTCCCATAATTATTGGAGATAAAAACAAGTTTTTTCTGCTTTTGTCACATTCTAATTTGAATATTTACATAGGCAGGTCAGCATTTCAATGTTTCCCAAAGCGCTGATGCGGTCAGATTTATATAAGCTTGCCCAAATAATACGACAAATCCCTGGTAATTAATACAAAACAAGGATAATTAGTAAAAACTTAAAAAAATACTCGTTTCTGAATCCCCAAGGGCAAGCGTTTTAATATTTGGCATGAATCATTATCCAAGATTGTTGAAAAGGTCCTTCCCCAGGAAACATTCGTTTTCCTTATCTACATTAAATATAACTATTAAAAGTCTTTCTCCTCTACTTGCAAAACGGCTTCAATTAACTTTCAAAATTCTTCTCCCTCTTTTTGCAAGATGGCTTAAATTGAGACACTTTGTATAAAGTATTCTTCTAATTAACCTTCACTAAGATTGATCAAAATATTAATTTGGAGTCAAACTTGCCGATGTTCTGCAAGGTTTTTCCCTTCATGTACTTTGCCTTAAACTTTTCTAAGATTTGGTGTAGAGGTTATGGATGACCCATAAGATCAGACTGGCCTTTACAATTAAAACCGTGTCCAACTAAAGAGAATGTAACACTATTCTGTCCTCAGGTGAGCACTTTGGGACCAATGGCCTTTTTTGAAGTCATATTATTTTTTTTTCAGTGAAAGCAGCCTTCAGATGGTATTACCAGATAAAACAAAGCCAAAGCAGTCTCAGAGAATTGTGGATGCCATTGAGAATTTACCAAAAGATCTCCAGACTCTTGTGATAAACATTTCATGCCATGGCTCACGCAATGACCCCTTCACATTTTGTTTGTCAGCATCAGACACACTTTTGTTGACAAGATTAGAAGAAGAATTAGAGAAATATAAAGACTCTAATAATGACTTCATCAAAGTCATTTTGTTTTGTGACTGTTGCTATCCTCGAAAAATAAATATCAAAGGTATCAAGACAGATAAGATTATTCAAATTAACTCATCTAAAGAAACACAAAGGTCATGGACCCCTACTCAGGAGACAAGTTACTTCTCAAAGTTTCTGATACAAGGTTTGAAAGCAAATACTGAAAATGCGCCATGTGGGACAAAATACTGCACTTCTTGTAAGATGTATTGGAACGATCGGAAAGATTATGTGACCGTTGAGAACTTATTTGGTTACATACACAATCATATTAAAAAGATACAGGAGCCTCAACTTTTATTCAACGGCAGCTATGATGATTCTGTTATAGCTTACTACACAGATGAGCAGGAATGCATAGAGTTCACTGTACATGATGATTCTGATACAGAAACTCAAAGACTTCTACTTGACTTTTCTTCAGATATGTGTCAGATTGAAGCTCAGCTTCTTGAAAAGTCACAAAGTAAGTTTATTTTACATTCAGATAGGCACTTTAACAAGTTTTTAAAATGAATATCTTCCAAATTTATAGTATGTAAGTGTTGTATTTTTTCTATCAATATATATTTTTTATTTGTAACAAAAGATTAAGCATATCAAATCAGTAGAAGTAATTCATAAAACTCGTGATTCATGATTTAGTTTCCTTTTCAGAGGATAAAGATTCCTACACTGTTGCCATACAAAAAATGACTTTTAGAACGGATATAGGAATGGAGCCTTGTAAAACGTTTAAAGAAGTTGTTCTAGCTTGGGAAACCAGACAGCCCCTTCAGGTGGCCTTTAATCCAAAGAATGGAGGAAGGTGATGAAGACGTAGATATTTTATACAGTAGAACATAAATGACAAAAGATGAATATTAATTGAAATGGCCTGTATGATCACATACCAGTAGTTTTTATTAGCTCACCTGTCACAAAGTGACAGGGTGAGCTTTTGTGATCGCTTTTCGTCCGGCGTCGGTCCGTCCGTCCGTCGTCCGTCCGTCCGTCGTCCGTAAACTTTTGCTTTAAATGACATCTCCTCATAAACCACTAAGCCAATTTCATCCAAACTTCACAGGAATGTTCCTTTGGTGGTAACCTTTAAAAATTGTTCAAAGAATTTAATTCCATGCAGAACTCTGGTTGCCATGGCAACCAAAAGAAAAAACTTTAAACATCTTCTTCTAAAAAACCCAAAGAGCTAGAGCTTAGATATTTGGCATGAAACATCTTCTAGTAAGTGTCTACCAAGTTTGTTCAAAGAAAAGCCCTGGGGTCAAAATTGGCCCCGCCCCAGGGGGTCATTGATTTTCCCTATATGCATATAGTAAAAACTTAAAAAATCTTCTTCTAAAAAACCCAAAGAGCTAGAGCTTAGATATTTGGCATGAAACATGTTCTAATGGATGTCTACCAAGTTTGTTCAAATAAAAGCCCTAGGGTCAAAATTGGCCCCGCCCCAGGGGGTCATTGATTTTCCCTATATGCATATAGTAAAAACTTAAAAAATTTTCTTTTAAAGAATCCAAAGAGCTAGAGTTAAGATATTTAGCATAAAACATCTTCTTATGTGTGTCTACCAAGTTTGTTCAAATAAAAGCCCTGGGGTCAAAATTGGCCCCGCCCCAGGGGGTCATTGATTTTCCCTATATGCATATAGTAAAAACTTAAAAAAAATTCTTTTAAAGAATCCAAAGAGCTAGAGCTAAGATATTTAGCATAAAACATCTTCTTATGTGTGTCTACCAAGTTTGTTCAAATAAAAGCCCTGGGGTCAAAATTGGCCCCGCCCCAGGGGGTCATTGATTTTCCCTATATGCATATAGTAAAAACTTAAAAAAATTTCTTTTAAAGAACCCAAAGAGCTAGAGCTAAGATATTTACCATGAAACATGTTCTAATGGATGTCTACCAAGTTTGTTCAAATAAAAGCCCTGGGGTCAAAATTGGCCCCACCCCAGGGGGTCTTTGATTTTACCTATATGCATATAGTAAAAACTTAAAAAATTTTCTTTTAAAGAACCCAAAGAGCTAGAGCTAAGATATTTACCATGAAACATCTTCTTATGGGTGCCTACCATGTTTGTTCAAATAAAAGCCCTGGGGTCAAAATTTGCCCCACCCCAGGGGGTCATTGATTTTCCCAATATGCATATAGTAAAAACTTACAAAATCTTCTTTTAAAGAACCCAAAGAGCTAGAGCTATGATATTTAGCATGAAACATGTTCTAATGGATGTCTACCAAGTTTGTTCAAATAAGAGCCCTGGGGGTCAAAATTGGCCCCGCCCCGGGGGTCATTGATTTTCCTTATATATGTATAGAAAAAACTTAAAAAATCTTCTTTGAAAAAAACCAAATAGCTAGAGTTTGATACTAAGCATGAAACATCTTCTAGTGATTGTCTACAAAGTTTGTTCAAATAAAAGCCCTGGGGTTAAAATTGGCCCCAACTCGGGGGTCATTCCTTTTCCTTATATGTGTTATACAAAAACTTTAAAAAATCTTCTTTGAAAAAACTCAAATAGCTAGCGTTTAGATATTAAGCACGAAGCATCTTCTAGTGAGTGTCTACAAAGTTTGTTCAAATAAAAGCCCTGGGGTCAAAATTGGCACCGCCCCGGCTGACATTGATTTTCCTTATATGTGTATAGCAAAAAATTAAAAGTCTTCTTTGAAAAAACCTGAATAGCTAGAGTTTAGATATTAAGCATGAAACATTTTCTAGTAAGTGTCTACAAAGATTGTTCAAATAAAAGCCCTTGGGTCAAAACTGGCCCTGCCCCAGGTGTGTCATTGTTTTTAACTATATGTGTAAAGAAAAAAACTTGACCAGCTATACCTTGGATGTTAAGCATGAAATATCTTCTAATGGGTGTCTACCAAGTTAGTTCAAATAAAAGCCCTGGGGTTTAAACTGGCCCCGCTCCAAGGGCCTATATACAGGTGAGCGACTTCAGGGCCATCATGGCCCTCTTGTTGATATGAAGCATGGCATTTTCGAATTTCCACCTGTATCGATTTGAAATGTTTATTTGCTAAATATTGATTCATATAGGTCAATATTTTTATTTAAAATGTTAAAACACAATTTGTCTCTACCATTGAAATTCTTAAATGGGTTTAGCCGATTCATCAGGTTTTTATTCCAAGCTGAAAAGACGATGGAAGATGTGGTAATTGACGCCGTTTGTCCCAGCTAACATCATCCAATCTTACAATTGAAACTGTTGACTTTAGCGGCTTTCTTTATATGTACATGTAAATAGTAAACATTTCAAACCATTTTCTTTTGAACCAATAAAGGCTTTGCACTTTGTCTAGTGGACGAGTCCTTTGTTTTAAGCCCTTGTGTAAAAATTAATATGCTTCAGTAGTTATCAGCCACTGACCTAGTTTTTTCTATTTAAAAAAACACTTTTTTATATAGAAATGGTCTCCGTCCGTCCGTCCGTCCGTCCTTCCGTCCGACATTTTTGTCCGGAGCATACCTCTAAAAGTATTTGAGTTATCAACTTGAAACTTCATAGGTGGATAGACCTCATTGAGGAGGAGTGCAGTGCACAAGAATGATAACTCTACCTTGCATGATTTTTGAGTTATTGCCCTTTGTTATTTTTCAAAATTGATTTTTGTCTAGAGCATAACTCCAAAAGCCTATGAGATATTAACATGAAACTTCATAGGTGCATAGATCTCACTCAGGAGGTGTGCAGTGCACAAGAATGATAACTCTTCCTTTAATAATTTTTGAGTTATTGCCCTTTGTTATTTTTCATACCTAATTTTTCACCTGAGTGGAGCATAACTCAAAAAGTGTTCGAGATATCAACATGAAATGTCATAGGTGGATAGATCTTATTGAGGAGGAATGTTGTGCGCAAGAATGATAACTCTTCCCTATAAAATTTTTGAGTTATTGCCCTTTGTTTTTTCATGCTATTTTGTCCAGAGCTTATCTCAAAAAGTATTTGAGGTATCAACTTGAAACTTCAAAGGTGGATGGATCTCATTGAGGAGGAGTGCAGTGCTTAAGAATGATAACTCTACCCTGCATTATTTTTGAATTATTGCCCTTTGTTATTTTTCAAAATTAATTTTTGTCCAGAGCATAACTCAAAAAGCCTTTGAGATATCGAAATGAAACTTCATAGGTGCATAGATCTCACTCAGGCGGTGTGTACTGCACAAGAATGATAACTCTACCTTTTATAATTTTTGAGTAATTGCCCTTTGTTCTTTTTCATACTTAATTTTTCAATTCAATTTTTTTCTCAAAAAGTATTTGAGGTATCAACTTGAAACTTCATAGGTGGATAGATTTTACTGAGGAGGGATGCAGCACACAAGAATGATAACCTACCCTGCATTATTTTTCAGTAATTGCCCTTTGTTATTTTCAGCCATCAGTATTCACATAGGTTTCAAATCTGTAATCACTATAGCCATCAGTTTTCATTACCAAAAGACCTCTTAAAATGGAATTATTCCGCTCTACTACATATACATTCTTCCAATGAGCAAACACATTCGGCGGGGGATGGCCATGTTGACATGGCTCTTGTTATCATTCTGATTATCATGCCGAGGAGCAGGTGGTTGAACAGAGGTTACTATTCTGAAGCAATTCTTGAGGGACTTATAATATGCACTTGTTTTAACTGTGAGTCCCTTATTATTAACAGACAATCGTTATACAGCATACAGTTATGAAATTCGGACTAGATGCACTTTCATTTGTAGATTTTATTTTTGATTTGAGTTGATCTAAAACTTAACACAAGGACCTCTTTTTATACGTCCGTTTGAAAAACGGGTCGTTTTATAATTTTCCCCCAGGCGGACGGGCAGATTGGCGTGCCGTGTCCAATTTTTGGTCTGGAGCATATCTCCTTCACACATTGAGGAATGTTTTATGTAACTTCATAGAAATGTTCACCACTATGAAAAGCTGTGTAATGCACATGAAACAGGTCTCTAGGTCTATATAAAGGTCAAGGTCACATTTAGAAGTCATTATACGCCCGTTTGAAAAACGGGTCGTTTTATAATTTCCCCCTAGGCGGACGGGCAGAACGGCGTGCCTTGTCCAATTTTTGGTCTGGAGCATATCTCCTTCACACATTGAAGAACTTTTTATGTAACTTTATAGAAATGTTCACCACTATGAGATGCTGTGTAATGCACATGAAACAGGTCTCTATGTCTATTTAAAGGTCAAGGTCACATTTAGAGGTAATTAAAAAAACACTTGTCCGGAGCAAAACTACTACATGCATAGAGGGATTCCAATATAAGAATTGGCGAAAATGTAATTTAGGTTATTATATGCAAGGTCAAGGTCACTAAAGGTGATAAAATATAGCGATTTTGTTTAGAGCATATCTCCTACACATATAGACGGATTCTAATGAAACTTCATAGAAATGAAATGTTAACCACTATGAGAAGCAGTGTCGTACGCATGAACCAGGTCTCTAGGTCAAAGATAAAGGTCACGCTTAGAGGTTTTTTAAAAATGCTTGTCCGGAGCAAAATTTCTACATATATATTGGGATTTCAATATAACCTGGCACAAATGTTCACTATTGTGTGGCGAAGTGTCGCATGTAAAATTTAGAACCTTGCTGCCAAGGTCAAGCTCACACATAGAAGTCAAAGTTCAGATGTGTATTCGGACCATTTAGTCATCATTGATTGAGGGATTGAAACACGAATGATCATTGTCATGATTACGGGTATGATACATGTAATAAGGTTAATATATGCAAGTTCAAGGTCACTAAAGATGATAAAATATAGGGATTTTGTACAGAGCATATCTCCTACACATATGGAGGTATTCTAATGAAACTTTATAGAAATGGTCACCACTTTTAGAAGCAGTGTCATGTGCATGAACCAGATTAAAGGGCAAGGCCACAAGAGGGCATTGAAAAACGCTTGTCCAGAGCAAAAGTTCACATGCATATGGGGATTTCATTAATTTGGCACAAATGTTCACCATTGTAAGGCAGAGTGTCGCATGCAAAATTTAGGTCCCTGTGGCCAAGGTCAAGGTCACACATAGGGGTCAAAATTCAGTTAAAAATATGAAAATGTGTATCGGACCATTTAGTTATCATTTATTGAGAGATTGAAACCTAAATGGTCATTATCATGACTACCATTGTGAAGCTACATATAAGTATTGTGCACATAATCCAAGTCCCTACTACCAAAGTTAAGGTCACATAGAGAGGTCAAAATTTGTATAAGGGGACCATTTAGTCATAGATGGATTGTAACACAAAGGATAACTATCATGACTTCAAGTGTGACACATGTTAGGTTAATATTTGCGAGGTCAAGGTCACTAGAGATGATAAAATATCCAGATATTGCCCAAAGCATATCTCCTATATGCATATACTGTATATAATGTCCATATCTCTGACAAAATCTTTCATGACGGACGTATTAAGCACATATTTAGCCCTTGTTTCTATCTAAAACTAATTTTAGATTATATACACACTTCCGGATGTTAAAATAAAATCAAACAATGATTTACATCTTTGTATTGAACAAACCTCTTGGCTAATAGTGATGAAACTACACAGTAATGATTCTTGAGTGGTCCTCTATAAAATGCTCAAATGGAATCGCTCCACTTAACAAGATACCTGCCAGAGGGATTCAACAGAAAAACCTCCAAACCACATCTCCTCAGCAAGGTGATAGATTTTGATGAACTGTGCAGGAATTACCATTGGATGGTCCTCTACATAAATTGTTCAAATGATTCCGGTCTGTTAATAGTCAATAGTTGGGCAGAGTTAAAAACAGAAATAAGCTTTCTTATAAATGACATCTACTCAGTCGCTTGGCCATTATTGTGTAGAAACTATACAAGAATGATCCTTGAGAGATCAACTATACAAATGCTCAAATGTTTCCGCTTCATTGAACAAGATGCCCGCTAGTGCTTAAAATAGAAAACCTCTAAACAACATCTTCTCCTCAAAACTAACGGTAGATTTTGTTGAAACTGTTATGCACTGATCCTTAGTTGGTCCTTTAACATAATTGCTCAGATGGTTCAATTCCGGTGAACTAGATGGCTGCTAGAGCTAAAGATAGAAGGAAAAAAACGACATCTCCGCAACCACTTACCAAACTTCCTACTTTGTTGTGTTTTGAGCTACAGCTATGTCATTTGGACCTGTAAGCTATATTACATTCCATAGAATTCAATAACTTTGAACTTGATTATGACCAAATTACCTGCTTGTGGGGCTATGAATATAATGCTTTAAAATGCGGTGCATTATATATTACATACATGTATATGTACAAGTGGTATTCAGTATGGAAGCACCTCTTCAAATACAGATTTGTAGCTGTGTAGTCGTATAATTGAATTCAGTATTGTACTCAAGAATGTATAACGTCATTGTTCCATAAAGTCATAATAGTTACCCGTTCATCTATTATACCGTAGTGTTTTGATTTTTTCGTGATAGATGTAGTTTTATGTTCTTTTATTATTTTTGCATTGTTGAGTGAAATGATTAGTAGAGAATGACACATGTTCATACGTTATTTAAAATTTAATCTTACAAATCACTAACATGAAAAATACTTTGTCGCCCCTACGGAATATATAAGGTTCACTTATCCATCCTCTGTCTGTTTGTCTGTCCGCCCGTCTGTGATTTCATCCAAAGTTTGCAGGAATGATCAGTATCAAGTCTAGTTGTCCATATCATCAGCATTTTCCGGTTTTATGATTTTTGTCTAAGTAAAGGCCCATTAATAATTTTTATTTTAGCTAACCTGTCACAAAGTGACATGTTGAGCCTTAGTGATCACTTTTCGTCCGGCGTCCGTCCGTCGTCCGTAAATTTTTACTTTAAACGACATCTCCCCATAAACCGTTCAGCCAATTTCACCCAAACTTCACAGGAATGGTCCTTTCATGGTCACCTTTAAAAATTGTTCCAAGAATTTAATTCCAGGAAGAACTCTTTTTTTCATGGCAACCGAAAAAATTAACTTAAAATATCTTCTTTTAAAAAACCTTAAAGAGGTAGAGCTTAATTATTTGGCATGAAACATCTTCTAGTGAGTGTCTATCAAGATTGTTCAAATGAAAGACCCGGGGTCAAAATTGGCCCCGCCCCAGGGGGTCATTACTTTTCCTTAATTGTATGTAGTAAAAATTAAAAATATTCTTTTTAAAAACTGAAAGAGCTAGAGCTTAAATATTTGGCACGAAACATAGTCTGTGTTCAAATAAAAGCCCTTGGGTCAAAATTGGACCCAACCCGAGGGGTCATTGATTTTTCTTATATGTATATAGTAAAAACTTAAGAATCTTCTTTTAAAAAGCCCAAAAAGCTAGAGCTTATATATTAGGCATGAAACATATTCTAGTGGGTGTCTACCAAGTTTGTTCAAATAAAAGCCCTGGGTTCAAAATTGGCCCCGCCTTCGGGGGGTCATTGTTTTTCCCTTTATGTTTATAGTAAAAAGTTAAAAATTCTTCTTTTAAAAAATCCATAGACCTAGAGCTTAGATATTAAGGTTGAAACATATTCTAGTGATGTCTATCAAGTTTGTTCAAATAAAAGCCCCAGGGTTAAATTGGGCCCCGCCCCAGGTATATGATTTTCCTTATATGTCTAAAGTAAAAACTTGAAAAATCTTCATTTAAAAATCTAAAGAGCTAGAGCTTAGATATTTATCATGAAACATCTTCTAATTGGTGTCTACCAAGTCGGTTGATAAAAAACCCCTGGGTTCAAATTGGCCCCGCCCCAGGGGCCTATATACAGGTTAGCGATGTCAGGGTATCATGGCCCTCTTGTTTAGTAAATGATAATAATCTGTTAAGGGTTTTCAATATTATTTTCAATTACTCTATTTACTATATTTATATATATTAATAACTCCTGTAGGTCAGCAAGTGAAGTCAAGACAGACAGTACCCCTTGTAACACGTAAACCTAAACTCTTTATAGAGAAATACTGCACGAGATACGCGGACCCTAGCCAACTTGATAGATGTATTTTTCACTATTCACAACAACAACATATTCTGGCTAGTCAACATCAACAACAGGTACGGCTACCCATTAAGGATTACTTACGCAAATTGGTCCGAAACTGGTAGAGATAACAGAAATCATAGACCGGAAGTGGTTCCAGCTGAACTTCATGGAGTTCATGAGCATGCCATAAATGGAGATGACCATCTTGGTAGTTCCTACAATAGATTGATCGATAGTAAGAAGATTAAGTCTTATTGTAAAAAAAAATAATAAAACTGGCTGTACAAATTATGGAAATTGCGCCAAGGGTGGGTTTTGTAATACCTGTTATTCTAGACAACATGGTATGTCTGCTAGATAAATATTATTGCTGACCAGTCAGTAAATTTGAATTTATGATGATTTATATTATTAATTATTTTAGTGTATCCGAGACAGTTGATATAATAATTAGACTATGAAATTTATCCAAAAAAACACTTATAGAAAAGTAACATTGATGTTTATAAATTTAGGTAATTGTACGATGTATAAATATACATATTTTGAGGGGTTTTTTTTGTTTTATTATTTACATACCTTGAAAGAATTGCACCTTTAAATTGTTTTTATTCTAATAACTTTATAAACACTAATTTTACAAAATTCGTTTACATGAAATTAATGCCATGAATTCTTTGTAAATTATAATAGGATTTTGTGTAAATTAAGATCACTTTGCAGTTTCAACATTGTTTGGGGTTCTTTGGAGGGTGTTTTTTGTTTTATTTTGTTTTTGTTAGCTCCCCTGTCACAAAGTGACATAGTGGGCTTTTGTGATCGCTTTTCGTCCGGCGTCCGTCCGTAAACATTTACTTAAAACGACATCTCATAAACGGCTAAGCCAATTTCATCCAAACTTCACAGGAATGTTCCTTGTTCCCAAGCACATGACAACCAGAAGAAAAAACTAACAATATCTTATTTTAGAAAACCGAAAGAGCTAGAGCCTAAATATTTTGCAAGAAACGTATAGTCAGTGTCTACCAAAGTTGTTCAAATTAATGCCCTGGGGTTAAAATTGGCTCCGACACGGGGGAGTCATTGATTTTCCTTATTTTTTATATAGTAAAAACTTAAAAATCTTCTTTTAAAAAGCCCAAAAACCTAGAGCTTACATATTAAGCATGAAACATATTCTAGTGGGTGTCTACCAAGTTTGTTCAAATAAAAGCCCTATGGTCAAAATTGGCCCCGCCTCAGGGGGTCATTGTTTTTCCCTTTATGTTTATAGTAAAAAGTTAAAAATTATTCTCTTAAAAAATCCATAGACCTAGAGCTTAGATATTAAGGTTCAAACATATTCTAGTGATGTCTATCAAGTTTGTTCAAATATAAGCCCCAGGGTTAAATTGGCCCCGCCCCAGGTATGATGATGAACAGTCGGATTCACAAGTTTTATCAAAAGCAAGCACGCCGAGTGTTAGTTCAAATGAGTGCGATGTGTTATTTGGATTTAAGATGTCAGATGGAAAAAAGTGCCAAAGAAAAGCATTAAATTAAATTCATCTGTTCATAAATTTTTCCATTTATGTATATAGTAAAAACTTAAAAAATCTTCTTTTAAAAAATCCTAAGAGCTAGAGCTAAGGTATTTAGCATGAAACATCTTCTAATGGGTGTCTACCATTTTTGTTCAAATAACGGCCCTGGGGTTAAAATCTGCCCCGCCCCGGGCATCATTGATTTTCCCTATATGTATTTAGTAAAAACTTAAAAAATCTTCTTTTAAAAAGCCCAAAGAGCTAGAGCTTAGATATTAAGCATTAAACATCTTCTAGTGGGCGTCTACCAAGTTTATTCAAATAAAAGCCCTGGGATCAAAATTGGCCCCGCCCCAGAGGGGTCATTGTTTTTCCCTTTAAGTTTATAGTAAAAATTTAAAAATCTTCTTTAAAAAAAACCTAAGAGCTAGAGCTAAGATATTTAGCATGGAATATCTCTAATGGGTGTCTACCATTTTTGTTCAAATAAGGGACCTGGGATTAAAATTCGCCCCGCCCAGGGCATCATTGATTTTCCTTATATGTATATAGTAAAAACTTAAAAAATCTTCGCCCAGAGGGGGGTCATGTTTTTCCCTATATGTGTATAGTAAAAACTTAAAAATCTTCTTACAGCTAGAGCTTAGATGTTTATCATGAAACATCTTCAAATGGGTGTCTACCAAGTTTGTTCAAATAAAAGCCCCTGGGTTAAAATTGGCCCCGTTTCCGGGGGGGCCTTTTACAGGTTGCGTTTTCCCGGGGCCCCACCCATGGCCCTTGTTTTTTTTCCCCTCAATTTAGTGGTAATTATGAAAAAAAAAAATTGTCTTACTCTATTTTCCCAGTAATGCGGGTTTTTTTAAATTTTTTTTTGTTTTTGACCCTAAAGCTATTCTTTTGGGAAACCTGTAAGCTATTTTCATTCCCTGGTTTTCCCATAAACTTTAAACTTAAAAATTTGAAAAAATTACCTATTTTTGGGCTATAATTTATAAGGTTTTAAAAAATGGGGGTGCCTTTAAAATATATTCCCAAATAAGGTCCTGTTCAGTTTCGTTTCATTTTGAATAATATTTGTTCGTTCAAATATTATATACAAGTTCCCTATCGGTTAAACCGGATGGGACTTTCAGTTCCTCCGTCCGTCCCTCTATCTGTCTGTCCGAGCTTACATTTGGATACTTATGTGGCTAGAGGTACAATAGGTAACTGTAGCTTCTCTTTGAAGTCATTCATTCAGTAAGGCATTTACGTGGCTATTTTCCTTTATGTGGCTAAAAGGAACAATATAATTAGTGTCTCGTTACAACGTTCGTCTTTTTGTTGGACCGTCAGTCCACAAAACTGGATCCCGTGATAACACAACAAGTACTGATTTCTTATGAAACTTAAAATATGGGTATATGGCAGTCTGGAGGCTATGCACACTTCTTTTTTTCCTATGTTGAAACTTTGGTTGCTATGACAACAAAGAGACATAAAATGACAATTATAACTGGATCCCATGATAATGCAAAAAGTACTAAAAATGTTTTCATAAAACATGGAATAAGGGTAAATGACAGTATTGAGATTATGCTTATCTTCAATCATCCTCTATTGAAAATGTGGTTGCTATGGTAACAAATAGACTCAAAATATTGCAAATAAAAAAATATTTGTGTTAACTCAAAAAGTACTGTATTTTTTTAAGAAACTTGAAATATATACAGATGGCAGTATGGAAATTAGGTACATTATTCTAAGCTCGACTGTAGGGAGTATAATGCCAATTGTCCTACTCACCCAATGTCTGCGACCTTGTGAAGGTTTTTAATTCCAATAAAATTTTTACAGACTTACGCAGAAAAATTTTCAATAGAACTTCTTTATTTCTTTAGATATTTAGTTAACTTGAAATACATGTTTCTGATCATCAACCACATAGAGGTTTACAACTGACTTGCACAGAAACTAAAAGAATTATCCCCTTTAAATGTAGAATTTTCATGAAAAGTTTTTTTATATCTTCTTTATTTTTTAATGTATCTGACTTTAAATTTGAAATGTAAGTTTGTTATCATCATTGACCCACATCGGAAGCGGAAAGTTTTGTAAATCAGTTCTAGTACCTATATTATCAGAATTATCATCATTGAACTAAGAATTTTCATTAGAAAAAAATGTTGTTTTGTTTTCAATAATGTTTAAGCATGGAAACTTAACACATTACTATGATACAAAAACATCATCTAGTCAGTGTCTAACAAGTTTGTTCAAATACAAGCCCTGGGGTAAAAATTGGCCCCGCCCCAGGTAGTCATTGATTTTCCATATTTGTATATAGTAAAAACTTAAAAAATCTACTTATAAAAAAACCAAAGAGCTAGAGTTTAGATATTAAGCATTAAATATCTTCTAGTGAGAGTCTATCAAGTTTGTTCAAATAAAAGCCCTGGGGTCAAAATTGGCCCCTCGGAGGGGTGGGGAGGTCATTGTTTTTCCCTATTTGTATATAGTAAAAACTTTAAAAATCTTCTTATAAAAACCCCAAAGAGCTAGAGCTTAGAATATTATTTATCATGAAACATCTTCTAATAGGTGTCTACCAAGTTTGTTTAAATAAAAGCCCCTTGCTTAAAATTGGCCTTGGCCCGGGGGCCTATATATAGGTGAGTGATTTCAGGGCCATCATGGCCCTCTTGATTTATTGCTACGCTTATTTATAGTTTCTGTAAATGATTCAACTGTATATGAGACGCTCTGCTCTGATGCAGGGGTCATTCATTGGGTATAGGGTAGTTATTAGGAGTACCTATTAAATGTGAACAAAATTTTTCATTTGATTTGAGCAAAAAAAGGTCCCTTGCCCTGCTAAATTTTCAAGGGGGGGGGGGTTGGAAAAAAAAAAATAAATATGTTCCTAAAAAACCCAAATTTGAAAGAAAAATTTTGCCTTTTGGGATGGTTAGAAAACCCGCATGAATGGATAGGGAAAGCAGGGAAAAACTGACAAAGGGCACCTTAGTGGGAATAAAAATAGTTAAATCCCTTTTTTAAAATTAGAAAGGGCTTTGCCTGTTACTGCAAAGCAACCCAAGGGACAAAAAAAGGGGTATAACCTGCTGTACAAGATGTTAACAGAAGGGGGCAGAAATTTAAAATGTATTTTAAAGCCCGAAAATTTAAACCCTTTTCAAAATTTACAGGGGAAAGAATAAAAGTGTAGTTTTTTTTGACTTTAAATTAAAGGGTGTCATCTTTCACTGAAACCTAAAATTTTTATGCTCCGAAAGTGTATCCTGTTGTATGTATGCAGTTTAGGTCATGTTGTGTTTATTATGAGTTTGATAAATCTACTTTTTTAAACAAAGAATGTTCAGGGATTGTTGATTGTTAAAGGGTTTCCATTGAGATTGTTGCCCTCTTTTTTTACATGAGAGAAGACTAGAAACATTTTATCAAGATTTATTTACCATTTGATGTATGTCTGGACCATTATCTAGTATGCACATTTTCAGATTATTTGCTTACTCCATTTTCATTATAATCATGTAATTGCATAAAATGACTAAAAATGAAATGTTGCACTGCTTTTATATCAAATAACTCATAAAATATTTTTTTATTTAACTTAATATCTTCTGCATTTGTTTTTCTTTTTATAAAGTGTAACAGTTCATCTATGTAGGAATTTCAAATTTCATGTTTTTATACATTTTGACAGTGTTACTTTAATGTATGAATTTATATGTGCATGTGTGTGTGGTTTCATAATTTTTATGCGACAAACATTGAATATCCCACCATAACATTAAATTTACTTGGGGCATTATGATATGCCCCAGTATTGAGATTACCGTTATATAGCAATAATGTTTAAAAGATTTTTTACAGAATTCAGTCTTGCATTGTTACAAAAGTGTTGTATATTTAAATTGTTAAAAAAAATCTACTGTGAAAAGGCACAATGGGGTCATAAATATCAGTTAAAAGTATATGTGTATAAATGAAATATTAGGTTGTATAGTGTAAAATGCCCGCTTTAAGCAACAGTCTTCAGTTGTTACATCATAACATCGTCAATTACAAAGGTATTGTGTGTGTCTCTGTATTATAAATAAGACAAGCTTCAAACTTTTTGTATATGATTAAGAGGGCAATCTTTAAAATAGAATGACAGGAAAAGCTTTTTGTATTTTTTGTGATCTTTTGTGATCGCTTTCCGTCCGGCATCCGTCCGTAAACATTTACTTTAAATAAACCGCTTAGCCAAATTCATCCAAACTGTGGGGGGTTATTGATTTTCCTTTTATGTGTATGGCAAAAGCTTTAAAAAAAACTTCTTTTAAAAAACCCGAAGAGCTAGAGTTTGAATTCTAAGCATGAAATATCTTCTTGTTAGTGTCTACCAAGTTTGTTTAATTGAAAGCCCTAGGGTCAAAATTGGCCCGGTCCGGTGGTGGGGGTCATTATAAACTTAAAAAAATCTTCTGATGGGTGTCTACCAAGTTTTGTTTAAAGCCCTTGGGTTAAAACTGGCCCAGCACCGGGAGCCTTTATACAGGGGCCATTTCAGGGCCATCATGGCCCTCTTGTTACTGGCCAGTGATTAATTTTCTCCAATGAAATATGAAAATGACAGAAAATGATGTTTTCTTTAAGAACCCTTTCCTACAATGTTTTTCATCTTAGAAATCAGAAAAAGTAAAGGTGGCCCAGCTTGTTGGCTTTTGTTAGACATTATTTAAATGTGCAAAATATATCTTGTTGAATGTTAATGACAAATATCTCTATGTTAGAGTTCTGTTATAATTATTGTTTGTGGTTTTGGACAATGTTTCATCGTATATAGTGATGTGGTTTTGTAGATTTGATTTGAGAGCTTGAGCTATTCAAGTGAAATTAATTGTTTTGAAGTGGAGTTTTTATATGTACAAGTGGTATTCAGTATGGAAGCATTTCTTCAAATATAGGTTTTGTATCTGTGTACTCGTAAAATTGAATTCAGTATTGTACTCAAGAATGTATAACCTCATTGTTCCATATACCCGTTCATCTATTATACGGTAGTGTTTTGATTTTTCTTGTAATAGATGTAGTTTTATGTTATTTTATTATTTTTGCATCAATTATAAATCATTGTTGAGTGAAATGATTAGCAGAGAATGACACATGTTCATACGTTATTTAGAATTTAATCTTACAAATCACAAACATGAAAAAATACTTTGTCGCCCCTAAAGAGTAGTGGGGATATATAAGGTTCACTTATCCATCGTCTGTCTGTCTGTTCGTCTGTCTGCCCGTCTATGATTTCATCCAAATTTTACAGGAATGATCAGTACCAAGTCTAGTTGTGCATATTATCAGCATTTTCCGGTTCAATGACTTTTGTCCGAGTTAATTAATAATTTTTAGTTTTTAAGTTTGTCCGGGCTATTCCTGTAGCTTATACCACTAATGCAATTTCAATGAAACTTTACATGATTGATCTGGAGCTCAAGTCCTTACACATTTTGCACAGGTTTTCTGGTTAAACGATTTTTGGCCGAGTTATGGCCCTTTAATAAAAATGTGTTTTTGCGTGTTGCCAGATACATAAAACCTTGTCTGGACTACTTTTCAAAAACTACTGGTGCAATTCATCCAAACTTTACAGGAATGGTCAGTACCAAGTCTATTTGTGTACATCATCTGCTCTTCATGGTTCAATAAATTTTGTCTGAGTTATGGCCGTTGAAATAATAAAGTTTGTCCTGAATACTCATCGTATAGCATTAATGCAATATCAATGAAACTTTACAGGATTGATTGGTAGGTCAAGCTCTTGTGCATAATACACACGTTTTTCGCTTTAATGATTTTGGATGAGTTATTGCCCTTGAATAAAAAAAGGTGTTGCCAGCTACACAGAAGATTGTCTGGATCACTCCTCAGAAACTACTGGTGCAATTTCATCAAAACTTTAGCGGAATGATCAATACCATAATCTAGTTGTGCATCTCATCAACATTTTTTTGCGACACATGTTATCACTGATCGTCCTTGATTTACTAGGCATGCACAATATGTAATTATATATTTAACTACAAAAGAGATTTGGTTTATTCATCTACTAGTATATAATGTAATTGTGGTCAGGTTCTAATGAGAATCATTGCTTTACACGGAGACCAAACGATCACAAATTATACTGGAGTAAATTATGAGGGCTCAGTAGACTTATATAAATGTCTCTATATAAAGATGATGGACTAAACAACAACAACTAGTAAATACAATTTCAGTCAATACTTTTATTATATGAGTAGCCCTAACAAATTTAATAAGTATACCTATCAAATGATATTTCATTTTATATTAATAATAACTCCGCTTATTATTTAATTAAGATTATATTAATGATATATTTTATATGTGGTCGATTACAACAAACATAAGTCCAGTTTAATGTTTCAAGGCTAAGTCTTGCAGTACTGACCAGAGTAGGTACAGTACCTAATCTAGTAGCTAACATTGCCAAAGTCAGCTTATTCATACCATTCAGTATTCACTGCAACAATTTGATTGGTTGACAATAATATTGTATATACCATGCAATAAGTATGAAAGATAGTAACTCATAACTTATATAGATCTAAAAGTTTAACTGTTAACTTAGATAACCGTAAATACCCATCCTATTACATATATAAAATAATATTGTGAAACTAAGAAGATCCCCTTAGTCAGGTTAATATTGTATAAGAATACCAAAATCTGACTAATAAAAGATAAAAAAAAACATCTGAAATTTACTTAAAGAGTCCAGATATATGTATGTTAAAGTTTGACAATGAATTAAAGAAGTGGTTAGTAAGAAATTTTGTATATTTTTGAAAATAATGTATAGAAAAGTATATGTAAAAACTAATTGTGTATTTCTTTTGGAATGGTCTCGTTTCTTTTTATGTAAGAAACCGTTATAATATATCAAGTCTATTATTTAACAGGAGTAAAATAACATTATTTTTTTTATGACCTTGTTTTGTTTAAATTGTGTATAAATTTTAACAGTGTATGAAATTATATTTTGTATTGCATATAATGTAAATAAAAAAATGTATTTTGAACAAATGAATTCTGTTGTGGTATCCTACTAGAGAATCCAACAAATTATTATACATAATTAAATGTTTGTACTCCATGTTGACTGAGATTTTGTTTCACCTTGTGGACCTTTTTATACTGAGCAGTTTATTAGTATATAGTGATTTCGTTAATTTCGCTCAAAACCAAAATGTGGGTAGTTACTTAAGTAAAACCACTATGGGATCGCCTTGTGACATTGCCTGCCAAGCTGCATCAGAGGGAATGACATGAAAGATTAACAATCGGATTACCTTGATAATTGCTCATGATAATCTTGGAATTAATAAAGATTGAAAGTAGCTCTACCCAGTTATCAGATGTAAACAGAAAAGATGGTGTTATCTTTGAATAATATAAATACAAACAGTGTATATATTTGACAATCAAATGAAATTAATAGGTTTTTTTTAAATTATGATCGAAAATATGTCTGACAGTCATAATTTAAACGCCCATTAATATACAATTATAACCAGATCTAATTAATGTCAACAGGAATACATTTTTATATGCCCGAAAGAATTTCGGGCATATTATGTTATACCCCCTAGCGTCCGTCTGTCCGTCCGTCCGTTAGCAATTTGGTTTCCGGAGCATAACTTAAGTTCCATTTGGCCCACAATATTCAAACTTCATAGGATGATTACACATATTGGGTAGAAGACCCCTATTGATTTTGGGGTCACAAGGTCAAGGTCAGTGTTACCTTAAAACTGAAAACAGTTTTCGGAACATAACTTAAGTTTCATTTGGCCCACTGTGTTTAAACTTCATTGTATGATTGTCCATATTGGGTAGAAGACCCCTATTGATTTTGGGGTCACAAGGTCAAAGGTCACTATTACCTGAGAACTGAAAACAGTTTCCGGGGCATAACTTAAGTTCCATTTGGACCACAATATTGAAACTTCAAAAGAGGATTGTTATTTGGTAATACTTTATTTAATTCCCACGTTTTACAAATGTTTCATCTTAATTTAAAAAAAATCACTTTCGGGCATATAATGCTCCGCCAAGCGGTGCTCTTGTTTACTTTCGGTCTCTATACCAAAGATAATAAGTTTATAAATAATGTACTGTACAAATTATATACATGTACATGTATATTGTCAAATGCAACGAGTTTAATCTGTTGACTCAAAAACAAAATTAATTATAGTCAATGCATCATTCTTATGTATTTTGTTAAGTTTACAAGCAGCAACAAAAATAGAATTAGAAAAATTACTAATTACGGAAAGGGAGACAAGTTTTCACATTGTTTCAATTGCAAACGTATATCTTACGAATAAACAAAACTTTGTTGCTATGATTCATCAACATTATTATTTGTCTCTGTGCCATAAAGACGGTGATGAGTATCATTTCCATTATCTACATTATTTATGTTTTTAATAATCACTTGCGGAAATTATAAATCAACAGTCTTTTGTAATTATACCCCCAAAAACGAAGTCTTGGGGGTATATAGGAGTCACCCGGTGGTTGGTCGGTCGGTCCAGCGGATCGTTGCATTTTCCTTGTCCGGAGCATAACTTGAAGACTAATGGTTGGAATTCAATATAACTTCATACAATGGCCAAGCACATTGAGAGGAAAAGCAGTACACAAGAACCATAACTCCATCTTGACTAATTACAGAGTTATTGCCCTTTGTTACTTTTCCCTGTCCGGAGCATAACCTGAAAACTACTGGTTGAAACTTGAAACAACTTCATACAATTGTCAAGGGGAAGTACAGTGCACAAGAACCATAACTCTATCTAAAGCAATTACAGAGTTATTGCCCTTTGTTATTTTTCCATTGCTTTCTTTTGTCTGGACTATAACTTGAAGACTAATAGTTGGAATTCAATATAATTTCATACAATGGTCAAGCACATTGAGAGGAAGTGCAATGGACAAGAACCATAACTACATTTTGACTAATTACAGAGTTAATGCCCTTTGTTACTTTTCCTTGTCCGGAGCATAACTTGAAAACTACTGGTTGGAATTCAAAACAACTTCATACAATGGTCAAGCACAATAAGGGGAAGTGCCATGCACAAGAACCATAACTCCATCTTGACTAATTACAGAGTCATTGCCCTTTGTTACTTTTCCATTGCTTTTTTTGTCCGGAGCATAACTTGAAGACTAATGGTTGGAATTCAATATAACTTCATACAATGGTCAAGCACATTGAGAGGAAGTGCAGTGAACAAGAACCATAACTCCATTTTGACTAAATACAGAGTAATTGTCTTTTGTTACTTTTCCTTGTCCGGAGCATAATTTGAAAACTACTGGTTGGAATTCAATACAACTTCATGCAGTTGTCAAGCACATTAAGAGGAAATGCAGTGCACAAGAATTATTACTCCATTTTGACAAATTACAGAGTTATTGCTCTTTGATACTTTTCCTTGTCCGGAGCATAACTTTAAACATACTGGTTGGAATTTAAAACAACTTCATACAATGAGAGGAAGTGCAGTGCCCAAGAACCATAACTCCATTTTGACTAATTACAAATTTTCTGCCCTTTGTTACTTTTCCTTTTCCGGAGCATAACTTGATAACTACTGGTTGGAATTCAAAACAACTTCATACAATGGCCAAGCACAAGAACTATGACTCTGTCTAGAGTAATTATAGTGTTATTGCCCTTTGTTACTTTTCCATTGCTTTTTTCTTGTCCAGAGCGAGCATAACTTAAAAACTACTAGTTGGCATTCAAAACTATTTCATACAATGGTCAAGTATATTGAGAGGAAGTGCAGTGCACAGAAACCATAACTCTTTTTTGACTAATTTAAAAGTTTTTGCCCTTTGTTTATTTTTATTGTCCAGTGCATAACTTGAAAATTAATGGTTGGAATTGAATGAAACTTTATACAATGGTCAAGGGCAGTGAGATGAAGTGCAGTGCACAAGAACAATAACTCTATTTGGACTAATTACAGTTATTGCCTTTGTTACTTTTTTTGTCCGGTGCATAACTTGAAAACTAGTAGTTGGAATTCAATACAACTTCATACAATGGTCAAGCGCAATCAGAGGAAGTGCAATGCACAATAACCATAACTCATTGTTCAGTATTTATAATGTTATTGCCCTTTGTTCCTTTTCCTTGTCTTTCTGGACTTATTACAGAGTAATCCAATAAAACTCCATCAATGGCCAACCACATTGAAAGGAAATGCAACATACAAGAACCACAGCCATCTTTAATTGCCCACAACCATAACTCTATTTCAATTCTTTACAAGGTATTCTATTACTAGTAACATCCTCATTTCCGAAGCAGTCTTGCGGGGGTATTAATCACATTTAGTGATAGTTCTAGTTGTTTTTAGTGTAAGGCAATCAGTGTGTTTTGTGTGACAATAATGATCTGAGACTGATTCATTTTCTGGAGAGATTTCATTCACTAATTATGCCCCCATTTCGAAGAAAAGGGGGTATATTGCTTTGCACTTGTCGGTCCGTCGGTCCGTCGGTCTGTCGGTCCGTCGGTCCGTCGGTCCGTAGACCAAATGGTTTCCGAGTGATAACTAAAGAACCCTTAGGCCTAGGAACTTCAAACTTGGTATGGTGATTGGTCATGACCAGTAGATGACCCCTATTGATTTTGGGGTCAAGGGGTCAAAGGTCAAGGTCACATTGACCTTGAAAGCAAAAACGGTTTCCGATCAATAACTAAAGAACCTTAAGGCCTAGGAACTTCAAACTTGGTATGGTGATTGGTCATGATCAGTAGATGACCCCTATTGATTTTGGGGTCAAGGGATCAAAGGTCAAGGTCACATTGACCTTGTAAGCAAAAAACGGTTTCCGATCAATAACTAAAGAACCTTAAGGCCTAGGAACTTCAAACTTGGTATGGTGATTGGTCATGATCAGTAGATGACCCCTATTGATTTTGGGGTCAAGGGGTCAAAGGTCAAGGTCACATTGACCTTGAAAAAGCAAAAACGGTTTCCGATCAATAACTAAAGAACCTTAAGGCCTAGGAACTTCAAACTTGGTATGGTGATTGGTCATGATCAGTAGATGACCCCTATTGATTTTGGGGTCAAGGGGTCAAAGGTCAAGGTCACATTGACCTTGTAGGTAAAAACGGTTTCCAATCAATAACTAAAGAACCTTAAGGCCTAGGAACTTCAAACTTGGTATGGTGATTGGTTATGACCAATCAGATGACCCCTATTGATTTTGGGGTTAAGGGGTCAAAGTTCAAGGTCACATTGACCTTGTAGGTAAAAACGGTTTCCGATCAATAATGAAAGAACCCTTAGGCCTAGGACTTCAAACTTGAGATGGTGATTGGTCATGATCAGTAGATGACCCCTATTGATTTTGGGGTCAAGGGGTCAAAGGTCAAGGTCACATTGACCTCTTAGGTAAAAAACGGTTTCCGATCAATAACTAAAGAACCCTTAGGCCTAGGAACTTCAAACTTGGTATGGTGATTGGTCATGACCAGCAGATGACCCCTATTGATTTGGGGTTAAGGGGTTAAAGGGCAAGGTCACATTGACCTTGTAGGTAAAAAATGCTTTCCGATCAATAACTTAAGAACCCTTATGCCTAGGAACTTCAAACTTGGTATGGTGATTGGTCATGACCAGCAGATGACCTATTGATTTTGGGGTCAAGGGGTCAAAGGTCAAGGTCACATTGACCTTGTAGGTAAAAACAGTTTCCGATCAATTAACTAAAAACGCTTAGGCCTAGGAACTTCAACCTTTGTGTGATGATTGGTCATGACCAGCAGATGACCCCTATTGAGTTTTAGGTGAAGGGGTCAAAGGTCAAGGTCACATTGACCTTTTAAGTAAAAACGGTTTCTGATCAATAACTCAAGAACACTTAGGCCTAGGAACTTCAAACTTGGTATGGTGATTTGTCATGGCCAGCATATTACTCCTATTGATTTTGGGATTAAGGGGTCAAAGGTCAAGGTCACAATGACCTTGTAAGTAACAACGGTTTCTGATCAATAACTAAAGAACGCTTCGGCCTAGGAACTTCAAACTTGGCATGGTGATTGGTCATGACCAGCAGATGACCCCTATTGATTTTGGGGTCAAAGGTCAAGGTCACATTGACCTTGTATGTTAAAACGGTTTCCGATCAATAATAAGAGAACCCTTAGGCCTAGGAACTTCAACCTAGGCATGGTGATTGGTCATGACCAGCAGATGACCCCTTTTGATTTTGGGGTCAAGGGGTCAAAGGTCAAGGTCACATTGACCTTGTAGGTAAAAACGGTTTCTGATCAATTTACTAAAAACGCCTAGGCCTAGGAACTTCAAACTTTGTATGATGATTGGTCGTGACCAGCAGATGACCCCTATTGAGTTTTGGGTCAAGAGGTCAAAGGTCAAGGTCATGACCAGTAGATACTTTATAACCCTTATTAATTGTTTGATCACTGGGTCAGAAGTCATGCATAATAACCTTATCACATGACTAATTGGCTGCTGATAGGGGGCATACATGTTTTACAAACATATCTTGGTTTATATAGACTTGTATATTAAAAAAATCCTAGGTCTCAGGATCAGGAACTAGAGCTTAGATATTTTGCATAAAGAATCACCTTGTGGTCCTCTACAGAAGTTTTATAAAGCGAGCATCACTATGTTTGCATACACTTGCATAGTAAAAATATTTTCTTCTTTAAAAGTAAAAAGCCAAGATTTTTTTTAGATATTTGGCATGTAGCAACACCTTGTAGTTCTCTACAAAAGTTTTGCAAATTATGCATCTGTGGTCAAAATGGCCCCCACCACAAGGGTCATCTTGTTAATGTATACTTGTATAAGAAAACATTTTTTATTGTATTCCACAATGTCTAGAGCTTAGATATTTAGCATGAAACACTGCCTAGCAGACATTTACAGAAGTTATGTAAATCATAATCTCATCCCCCTGGGTCACAAATGGCCCTGCCCTTTATATGCCCACTTAGTTTATATAGACTTGTATGGTAAAATGTCTTAAAAATCTTCCTCTGTGCAATTACAATGCCTACAGCTTAGAATGTTTGCATTAAGCATCACCTTGTGGTCCTCTAAAAATCATATAAAAAAGATTATCATTCTGTGAAGGGCAGAAAATTAATCTAGTAAATTTACATGGCCAAAATTCTTATAAACCCGAATTTTTTAATAAAATATTCAGTTTAATTGACAGGAAAGGAAATGATTCATATACAGTGTCATCTGTAAGTACCTTTACACTCCTTGTAAAATACATTTTTGTTGATATACAAAGTATTAATCCATTTCAGAAATATTTTTGGTATCAATTTAGTATAAATGATTGTTACTATAATAAATACAGAAGAAATTTACAAAAAATCAAGAAAATAACATCAATTTATACATATTTACACTTTAAAAAGAAATTGAAATTGTTTAAAATAATGCACTTAGAAGTGACTTTTATCTCATATTCAACAGATTGTATTTTCATTTCTTGTTCATGTTTTGCATCTGACCTTGTTCAACACTAATATCTATTTCAAAAATCTCAAATGTCAATTTTAAGACCTTGCGGTCCACTAGAGAGTATGTTTTACAACTTGCATTTATTGGCATTCCCTACATTTTTGCAGGTGGGGCGTCCGTGGCAGAGTGGTTAAGGACGTTGACTTCAAACCACTTGCCCCTCACCGCTGTGGGTTCGAATCCCGACAGGGACTTGGATTATTTCATGTGAGGAAGCTATCCAGATAGCTTACGGAACGTCGGTGGTTCTACTCAGGTGCCCGTTCGTGCCTGAAATAATGCACGGAGGGGCACCTGAGGTCGTCCTCCACCAGTAAAACTGGAACGTCGCAATATGACCAATACTGTGTCGATGTGAGGTAAAACCCAATAAAACAAACAAACATTTTTGCAGAGGTAGAAGTCTGGTAACTGAATTTTACATCACAAATAAACTGCATGCTTTTCTTTACACTGTGCTATAATATGAGTCATGTGATACTGTGTAACATCATTACTGTTGTCAACACAACCAATATTAATGATTTTAACATGATTGTCCAGATCAAGTTGTAGAAGGTTGCATGAAGACTTTGTAAGTATATGTGGTACCAACGTTCCCTCAGTCAAGTTCCATTGTGGTAACTTTATGATGTGTTGATGTAGTGTTATAGACTTCCCAAAATTCATCGGCCCAAAATTCGTCGGTCCGACGGACATGTCCAATAAATTTTGATTAGGTCCGACGATTTTTGTGCCCCCACTTTAGTGGCGGGCATTTAGATTAACCCTTGTCCGTGCCTCCTTCCGTCCGTCTGTTCTCTTTTGTGTTGCACGTAACTCAAAAAGTATTTTACCTAGAGTCATGAAACTTTACAGGAATGTTGATCAGCATGTGTAGTTGTGCACCTGGGTATTTTTGTCTGGATATTTTTAGTATTTTTAGAGTTATTGCCCTTTACTTAGTAAAATTTTGCAATTTTCAACTTGTGTCGCATGTAACTCAAAAATTATTTGACCTAGAGTCATGAAACTTTACAGGAATGTTGATCAGCATATGTAGTTGTGCACCTGGGTATTTTCATCTGGATTTATTTAGTATTTTTAGAGTTATTACCCTTGACTTAGAAAATTTTTGCAATTTTCAACTTGTGTCGCATGTAACTCAAAAATTATTTGACCTAGAGTCATGAAACTTTACAGGAATGTTGATCAGCATATGTAGTTGTGCACCTGGGGTTTTGCTTGTGGATTTATCCAGTATTTGTAGAGTTATTTCCCTTGACTTAGTAAAAACCGTTTCATTATGTTGTTATTTGTTCCTTGAGTGCTTGAGTTAGAATCAACCAACTTTACAGGAATAATGATTCACATCACTGTGAAGCTATGCACCTGGGACTTTGCATGTGGATTTTTATCAGTTTTGTTAGAGTTATTGCCCTTGACTTACAGTAGTATAAATTTGCAATTTTCAACTTGTTCATGCATAGCTCAAAAAGTATTTCACTTGTAGGCCTGAAAGTTTACAAGAATGTTGGTCAGCATGTGTACTTATGCACCTTGGGGTTTGCTTGTGGATTTATTCAGTATTTGTAAAGTTCTTGCCCTTTACTTAGTAAAAGATTTTTAGTTTTCAAAAAATATTTGACCTAGAGTCATAAGATTGACAGAACAGTGGCATGGTGGGGGCACCCGTGTCCTATGGACACATTTCTAGTTTATTACGATTTACACATTGGATTTTAATATCTTCCATACTTAAATCTATGGCGTACGGCGGAATTTGATCGCATAGTTGCAAGTTCTACTCCTCGAAGAAACTGTTTATTTAGATTTTCTAAAGTGTTGCTGTTTTTTTTATTTAATTTCTTTAAATTATGTTTCATGGCTTGATCAATAATGTGTTTAATTTCAAGTGTTTTTTAATTTCATACCCCTGATCAATACATAAATTTAATTCATTTCAAAATGTTAATTTGTACAATGAGTGATTCGTGTGCATAAAAGTATGTAATCAATATCTAATGGCAAAGAACTGTTAACAAATAGGGAAGAAGATGTGTAAGTTGCTAGATAGCTCAATTCGTATACCCACAGTACGGTATTCCATTGATACATGGTTTAAGTTTTTTTCACTTTGTGACATTTTGGACCTTCATTGAATCATGATAGTATAAAGCTCTGAGTCCAATTTCATATTGTTGGCATATTTAAGATTCGAGAAAAAATTGCAATATAGCGGGATTTGGGGAGTTTTTAACTGTATAAAACAATACTTTTTTAACAGGAGAGAAAATGTGTTTGTCGTTAGAGATGTTTTTAAGGGATCCAAGGCACGATTCTCGGATTCACACCCCATGACATAAACAGAGCAGCTCATATTATGAATTCTTTGAAAATAAAATACATTTTTAATCTAACCAAATCTTTCAGAACTCAAATTTAATTCTGGCTTAGTTATCTCCTTTAAATAGGATCAAGTAAGGTTCTATCTAAAATAATGTTAAACATGTCATCGCCAGTAAAATGGATGTAGATCAACACACAAGAGTATAATCAAATACGTGATTTAATATGAACAAATGGCGTAGAACAGATAAATGGAGAGAAATACATCATTTAGTCCGAAACAGGCAAAGTTCCGAATGTATGTAAATACACAGTCTGGCGCTACCACTTTCCTTTTCCTCCAAAATGTAAAACCATCATAGGGTAGACTGCCCT
Source organism: Ruditapes philippinarum (assembly GCF_026571515.1). Taxonomy (NCBI): domain Eukaryota; kingdom Metazoa; phylum Mollusca; class Bivalvia; order Venerida; family Veneridae; genus Ruditapes; species Ruditapes philippinarum. Next base: position 251,995 of record NW_026854153.1, read on the forward strand.
CCGGTTTTAAGGTGATTATTATGCCCCTGCACTTTAGTGAATCTAGGTTTGAATAATACTACAACAGTCACAGGGATTTTTGGGGATTATTATGCCCCAAAATGTGCAAATCACTCTAGTACAGAACATAGTCATTTATCTTCTTAGGGAGCCACCGCTTACGAGCCGGGCGACTAGATACATTGGACTCCGCAAAATGTGGAACATCAGTATTAGTTTCCGAATCAGAGCCATTGTCAGTATTTCCCTCCCGAGAATCACATTGTCATTTCGTAGAAGCTTTGAAGTGTGTCGTTACTTTGAAGCAATCGGAACACTTTACACGATAGGAATTGTTCCTGAGCTGGTTACCTATAAATTTACGAATATTACACCATGGAAACCCCAATGTCACTACAATGTATCTTTCTCGAGCATTTGTTTTGTTGAGGTCTTTTCGAAAATAAACAATATCGCCTACTTTTAAATCAGGAGTAACCGGAGTTTGATTTGAAGGGCATTTTGCCTTTTCACTTTGTACATGATTTGTCGATCTTTGAATTTGTTGAGATGATAATAATTTCTGATCCTCTACAGGAATTTGTCTATTTGAGAACTGACCTCTTTGCATTCACATTTCTCTGGAAGATAAGCCTCGTTTGCGAATGCGCGTGTTAAGACGGGCGGTTACTATCGCGAGATTCATGGGAGTTAGTATTTGATGAGGTGATGAGTTTGCTCTAAGAATTTCACCCTCCAATTCCTGTATAGCCTTTTCAGCGACCGGGTTTTTGTTGAGATGTTTGGCACGTCCTAACTCTATTGATAAATGGTGTCGTGCTAACAACTGGTCATCTACCAATGCTTTGAAACTCCCGCTTACAGCCATCATAACATTTTCGTCAATATTTTTGACGATATTAATTTATTCAATTTTGATACTTTTTTAAAGAAGTATCATGTTTTTGCTAATGTTTAAATACCGTAAGGTGTTTGATGTGAACTAAAATAAATAATAATTTGGGAAACATTAATATTATGAGAATAATTTCTAATACGCATCGTTAATTTCCAAAATAATGTCCGCTTTCAAAAGAAATCATTCACGTAATTAATAATTTCGATTCTACACTTAACAAAAATGATTTTTTTCCAGTCATTTCGACAGACTTGACACCAGAGCTCAAGTTACAGTGTCGCCATTTATTACAGATAAAACAATTCTTTAGCGTATTCGCCATCTTGACACACAATCATGTGATAAGTGTGAAGCACGTGATTAGTGTGAAGGCATAATGTAAGAGAACCGTTCGTCTGTCCTTAACAGGAAATTTGGATGTATCTTATGTTCTACCTGTATCAATGGCTGCATACTAATCAATACAAAGTACATGTATAGGTAAGTTACAGAACTATGGTTTTCTCTTTTTTTTAATTATTACCCGTTTCAGCACTTTGATATGGTTAACCTACACCGGCAAGATGGATATATTTCTGTCTATACAAATGGCTTCCTAATTTCTTACTTATCGTATACAGAGAACATGCCAAGTTACATAACTGTGTAGTCCCTTTGTCCCAGTTATTTAGGGCCGATTTTGGTTATCCTATAACCTTTTCCGACAATTGGATTTATCTTAAATTTCTCCTTCAAACTTCATTTACTTCATAGATATCTTTTTTATTTCGTTGGTGGATAACTTTTACAGCTCTCTTACTCTTTGTGGAGTAAAGGGTCACTAGGGTCAAGATCAAGGTAACTGGTGTAAAAAATATTTTTGTGCCCCCACTTTAGGGGGGCATTTTGACTTACCCTTCTCCGTCCGTCCATCCTTCTTTCCTTCCATCCGTCCGTCCTTCCATTCTCTTTTGTGGCGCACGTAGCTCAAAAGTATTTGACCTAGAGTCATGAAACTTTACACGAATGTTGATCAGCATGAGTAGTTGTGCAACCGGGTATTTTCGAGAGAATGTATTAAGTATTTTTAGAGTTATTGCCCTTGACTTAGTAAACATTTGCAATTTTTAACTTGTGTCGCATGTAACTCAAAAAGTATTTGACCTAGAGTCATGAACTTTACAGGAATGTTGATCAGCTGACCACAAAGTGGTCAAGGTGAGGTATAGTGATGGGGCTATGTCCCTCGTCGTGCGTTGTGCGTCGTTCGATGGCAACAATTGGGTTGTTAACAGTGTATTTGTCAGATGTCTGTCTCAATGAAATACAGATCAAGTTCGAAGATGGGTTATCTCGGGTCAAAAACTAGGTCACTGGAACTAAAAACGGAAAAAATTTGTTAACACTCTAGTGGCTGCAGTTTTGATCCAAATATTCTGAAAATTGGTCAAAAAGGTTGTTTTGATGATTTTTAGGTCAAGTTTGAATATGGGTCTTATTCGGTCTGAATTAGGTCACATGTGCTAAAATAGAAAAATCTTGTTAACACTGTAGTGGCTGTAAATTGATCCAAAAAGGTTGTTTTGATGATTTCTAGGTCAAGTTTGAACATGAGTTAAAAACTAGGTCACAGGAGCTAAAAATAGAAAAATCTTGTTAACACCCTAGTAGCTGCAGTTTTGTTCCAAATATTCTGTTATTTATCAGGAAGGTTGTTTTGATGATTTCTAGGTCAAGTATGAATATAAGTCGTCTCTGGTGAAAAACTAGGTCACAGGAGCTGAAAATAGAAAAAGCTTGTTAACACTAGTGGCTGCAGTTTTGTTCCAAATATTCTGAAAATTTATCAGGAATGTTGTTTTGATCATTCTGGGTCAAGTATGAATATGGGTTGTCTCTGGTCAAAAACTAAGTCACAGGAGCTAAACATAGAAAAATCTTGTCAACACTCCAGTGGCTGCAGCTTTGATCCAGGTATCCTGGAAATGGGTCAGGAACGTTGTTTTGATAATTTCTAGGTCAAGTTTGAAAATGTGTCATCTTCGGTCAAAAACTAGGTCACAAGAGCTGAAAAAATAGAAAAAATCTTATTAACACTCTAGTGGCTGCAGTTTTTATCCAAATATTTTGGAAGTTTGTCAGAAAAATTGTTGTGAATATATCTAGATCAAGTGTGAATATGGGTCATGTCCGGTCGAAAACTAGGTCACAAGGAATAAAAATAGAAAAATCTTGTTAACTCTCTAGTGGCTGCAGTTTTTATCCAAGTATCCTTGAAATTGGTCAGAATGGTTGCTTTGATGATTGCTATGTCTAGTTTGAATATGGGTCATCTACAGTCAAAAACTAGGTAGCAGGAGCTAAAAATAAAAAAAATCTTGTTCACACTCTAGGTGCTGGAGTTTTTGAAAATTTGTCAGGAAGATTGTTTTGATTATTTCTTGGTAAAGTATGAATATGGGACGTCTCTTGTCAAAAACTAGGTCACAGGTGCGAAAAATATTGGTAACACTTTAGTGTGGGCAGTTTTGATCCAAATATCCTGGAAATTGGTCTGCATGTTTTTTGGGTTTTTTTTATGATTTCTAGGTCAACTTCGAATATTGGTCACCTGGGGTAAAAAGCTAGGTCACACTGCCCAAATATGGAAAAAACATTTTTACACACTAGAGGTCACATTTTGACTCATTGTCATCAAACTTGGTCAGGACGCTTGTCTAAGACATTGCTCAGATGTGGTTGATGGGTCAGGGGAGCGAACTAGGGCCATCATGGCCCTCTGGATTCATATTTAAAAGAGACATTTATTCTTTTGTGCAACTTTTCTTTCCATAAATAAGTGAATAATTACCTCTTTAGCTAACCAGAACCAAAGGTTCAGGATGAGCTATTAGTATCAAACGGGGATGCTCCATCGTCATGCGTCAACATTCATCTTCTCTGAAACTGCCGAGCATATTTACTTCAAATTTAGTCTGTAGCATCCTTGTGACAGTCATACTTCAATGTGCTCATATCATTTCAATTGACCCGTTTTAGGGGTCAACAGAGCTAAAAAAATAACCTTTAAGCATCTTCTTCTACTGAAATTGATGAATGATCACAAAACTTTGTATGTAGCATTCTTATGTAGTCTTTTATCACATTTGCTGATAATAATTTGATTGGCCTCTTTTACGGACCGCTTAAGCTGAAAATAGAAAAGCCTTTAACATTTTTTCTACTGAACTATATTTGGATGATCAACAAATTTTGTCTGTAGCATTCTTAGGTGATCGTTTTTCAGATTTGCTCATATGAATTTGATTGGCCACTTTTAGAGATCGCTTAAGCTAAAAATAGAAAAACCTGTAAATATCTACTTCTACTGAACTAACTGTAACATTCTAAGGTAGTCTTATATCAAATTTGCTTGTATTAATTTGATTGGTCCCTTTTGTGGCCTCTAGAGCTAAAAGTGGAAAAACCTTTTAAAATCATCTTCTACTGAACTAATTGGTGGATGATTGGCCCCTTTTAGGAGCAGCTAAAGCTTAAAAAAAACTTTAACACTTTCTTCTACTGAACTTACTGATGGATGATCACCAAACTTTGTCTGTAGCATTCTTAGGTAGTCTTTTTTAAAAAAGACTCCAGTATGTAACGGAAATTAGAAAGCGTGAGTTGACATGCTTCCCTTGCCAGAGGGACAGTAACAATGAACTTGGGCCATTTGTGAAAAGTTCCTTTTTATTATGAAGGAAAAAACAACAATCAGTGTCGTTTCTGGTGAGCGATTCAGGGCCACCATATGGCCCTCTTGTTTGAAAATTTGCAACTAACAAGAATCAAGTCCGGGGGAATTTCTCTATACCAAAGACGTTTTTTATCATTTTGTTGTTTTTGCTTTTTGGAGGGGTGGGCAACATTGCACCAACACAAAAGTGGTCATTTCGCGACTTTCTATGGCGACTGTGTATATCTACCGACATAGACGTCTCCGAAGGGCTTTTTAATTCAGTATATATTCATAATCATAGACATTTAAGACATTCATATCCCTCTATCACACCTCGGTACACGTGGAGACGCACAGGACATCGGTATAGCATTTAAAGAACCTGAGATGGCGAGAAAAGAAAACCAAAGCCCTGAATGAAGCCGAGGAGAGTCACCATATAAAGGAGGAAGGGTAACAGCATGCGTGATCCCCTAATATGTAGTGACGGCTTCAAAGGCAGACTAATTTCTAAGAAGCAACAGCCTTTCATCAGGGATACCTGACCTTTTCATTATTGTTACTAGTAACTATAGGTTTAGATGCTCATATATCTTTGTACAGTGGCCTGCTTATGGCTCAAAATTCATATCATTGGTTTTTACTCTGTGAGATTGATAGTAAATTATTATTACTTTGTGCTTCAAAATCATAAAGTTGAACGTTTATGTGTTATTTTTTTTAAACAAGTTTTGTCAAGCATGAACTATTTCTTTTTAATTCTTCTATATTTCTCCAATATGCTAATAATCTGATGCAGTCTTCTTTTAAATACATTTGTTGTCGCTGGTTCAGGGGTGCCAGACTCGCAACATGTAAAAGAGGATTATGCTCTAAACACTATACAATTGACAATCGAAAACAATATATGATATAATCAATGATGATGTAAAACGTGCATGCAAACGTTTATTTGGTCAATGACATAGATAGTAGCAAAGAACGAACGGCACATTGGTTAAAATTGATTATGGTCTAAAAAACATAGACGAATTAAAATGCTTACGTGGAATTTAGAATAATAAGATGTATGGAATGACATGTGCAAAAATATGAAGAAAGATCAACGTGGAAGGGCGGGATTTAGTAAATACATCTCCCAACACAATTCAACAACAAGAACCACCGGCAAGAAACAACGCTGAAAAGCAATGACGTAAAAGTTTCAAAGACTATTCAAATATTTCAAAGACTATACTCAAGCATGATTTTTAAGCAAATGTAAATCTTTTGATCATACCTGTTGTCCTTACAAGAGGAGCAATTATAAAGACTTTTGAAAGTCTATTGGAAGTTAAGAGATAATAGGAATAATGACATATTTATGCCATGCAGTGGAGAATTTCACATGATAAAGATGAACCTTTATAATGGAAAGAAAGATATTTTGTTCTCTGTATCATTCGTGTAATGATTGTAATTTTGAAGTGTTTTCTAACAGAGAAATGCCAAAACTATCGTAAAACATTTCAAAGTGTTCTATAAGTGATCAGAGGAACACATGGTCATACTCGGGAATTGTCATCACACGTGTTGTTTGTATTTTTGTTCTCTGCTTAATTAAAGATGAAATATGTTGTGTAACGAATGCCAAAATGGTTTTTAGAAAAAACAAAGTACTGTACGTGGATCATATATTATCTCTGACTAGCATTATTGATTAATAGGAAAAAGAGAAAATTGTCAATTGTGATTTTATTGATTAAAAGAAAGCTTTCGATTCTATTAAAAGAAAATGACTTTACAATACGACCATTGGCGTTGCATTGAAATTAAAAGCATCGTACGTATGAGTAGATATTGAAGGCGAAACTGTTCCAGTCTGAAACTGAACTACAGGTACAAAACAAAAAGAGAATGTGGGTTTTCCACAGGGCATCGTAAGATAAAGTTACACCAAGATGTTTATGTAATGTGACTTGAGCTATTGGTGTAGAGTTATAACTTAGTATGGGATGAGAAAGTTCAGACAGTTTCCTTGAAAAAATCATTGATTTAAGTGTAGATGGATTAAAGGAAGCAAGGTTGATATCTAATTATTGATATTGAAATCCCCTGCAACAGTTGTATTAAATGTGTGTACAGAGAAAGCGCGATTTGTTTTTAAAGATTAGAGCAAACGAAAATAATAATAAATATAAAAGCATCGGACTGTTTTTACATTAAATCTTTGATATTGTCAAATGTTAAATTGACTTTTGTTATTTTCAATAAAAAAATGCTAGTCATTGCTAAAATCGTCTGGCAATAGTACATATCTTGATATATGCACTCCATCCATGTCAATATGCAAAGGAAGAATAATCAGCTGTTCGGTAATGTGAAGTATATACACATTTTACATATACATATACACGCGCATACGTATATTTCGTATATATAAACACACACGAACGCATGCCACATACACATATACACAATTACATATATCAAATGTACATGCATTAACAGTTTCACACATTTATCCATACATTTATCCATACATGTGTACATATGCATGAATATGCATCTATTTTAACAACCTACATATTATATATGTGTATACATTATATCGAGTACATACACATATAATATTGTGATTTTTCGTGAATGCAAAAGGTATTTTAAAAAGTTTATTACCCCCCCCCCCCCCTTTCGAAGAAGATGGGGTATATTGTTTTGCAAATATCGGTCGGTCGGTTTTACATTTCCGTTTTTATGGAATAATCAAAGTGTTACAAACGATCAACTAAATATTTTAATAGCACGCATAAAAGATCAATATTTGCAACAATGGCAAAGTGAAATTAACAGTAAACCTAAATCAGAAACATATTGTATATTTATACAAAGTCTGTGGTCTAATTCAATATGTTAATTTTGCTTCATCAAATTCTATGAATTTAAAATAATGGAAAACAACAATATAAAGACTTTCTTGGCTACAGTTATTGTGCTAACTAATAATTTTTTTAGATAAATATATTTTTAGCAAAGACAATTATTTCTAAGAATTTGATGTATTTTCAATCATATAATAATCATTATAAATCACAAAATTAGTATTTTTATTGCTGGTTTATCAATATAAGTCGAACATTTATTTAAAATCATATTCCTCAATCTTTATTTCTGAATAAATAAATCTTCAAATTGCAGCAATAAAGAAATGTAATGAGGGATTTTTAACAGTACTGTTACCAGGTTAACCTCAAAATTAGTAAGGTTTCTAACTTTACAGTTGATAAAAATTAAAAGTTGAAAATGAGTATGCTATTACTACATTGTTTTAACTGAGCACTGAACAATTAAAACATATTTAAAAAGAACACAATTTTACCACAATTATTGAGTGTATTAATTAAAACTCATTTAAGTTGAAATAATAGAACATAAAATGTTATTCTTTATTGCGTTTTATCTCATGTTCTATAGTTAAAATATTGCTGATGTTCTTAATTCAACTATTTAAAAAAAATAAAGATATCTTTTTTCACTACTCAGTCATGTGTTGAATCATTCTGACTTTTAAGTTCAGATCTAATTACGTTATTTCTTGCACCTAGATCTGATTGCCTCCGCATTTGTTTCGCCTTCATTGTGGTCCTGCTTTCCCGAGAAAGCTATTTTAGCAATATAATCAAACAGTCGCTTACAGACAGGCTTTAGACAAACTATCAAATAGCACTGTCCCTTAAAGTAAAATAAATTGTTGACTTTTGATAAAAAAAATTGTTTGATGAAATTTGAAACAAATATTTAATCTGGAAATGAAATATTCAATTTCTAATTGGCAAGATTGCCATTTAACGTGCAAGAAGCCCGAGGTCTAAAATACCACCAGTCAATCACTAAACAAATAAGGTTGCATATTTTGATAGTAAAATGATGAATTATATTCATTTTGAAGCACTTTATTTGGAAACATTATCCTAACATTGGTTGTATTGAGTACTTACGAACTTATGTTTCTTAAATGGCAAAATTCAAAAGGTCGTATGTGGCACTTAACGTTCTTTTCGAAAATAGTTAAAGGTCGTAACTGTGGCAAATAATTCATCCTGCACTGTAAGTATTTATGCATGTTTGTCATTGTCATTATATACATAAAAGGAACGGCAACATTATTTTTCTGATAAGTTTTGTCTATTAATGTGACTTACCAGTATTGCATGTACTGTACGTGTTGCCATTAGTCACTAGCAACATAAGTGACTGTCTCATGCATTTTACATTCCACACTTCAACGGTCAATCAAATTATTAGTCATTTTCAATAACAGACACTTCACAATTTATTATTTGATAAAGTTTTTAAAAAATAATGAAATAACAATAACAAAGAATCAATACACAAAAGAATATACTCATAAATCACTGACAAAAAAACAACAGTAAAAGAATATTTTGACTGAACATTGCTAAAAATCAACATTTTTGTATTTACCTGATTTACTCAAAATGGCATCACTCCGACAAAAAAATGTTATTAAAGAAAACTGAACTCAATGCGTGATAATTTCATAAAATGACTGAACTGATGACAGACACGTGATAATTTTCTGTCTCAGTGATTTTTTTTTACTTAAAAATGCCGACCGACGTCTATGATGTGTAGAGAAAATGAGGTAATCAATCACTGTGTTATCCATGACTACACATAAACTGTTTATAAAATCAAATAGAAGTAAATGTTATTTAACAAATCAATGATACGGTGATCCATTCATGAATAAAACAGAATTAATAGAAACAAATCCGCGTTAACCTTTAACCTCATATCTAGACGTGTTTTGACGGCTTTCCCCTTCCTCTTTTTGGGGTCTCAAACAGTGAAACAATATCCTGTTTTTCGTTTGAGAAATATTGTTAAAAAAGTGATCACTTTTTCGGCGCCGCCCCCACCAGGTCCACAGGCACCAGACACAATTATTTTACCCATATACGCTCATAATACTATATATAAAGAATATTCTTTATATATAGTATTATGAGCGTATATGGGTAAAATAATTGTGTCTGGTGCCTGTGCCCAGGTCCGATACTCGTGCCTGTGATTTTTACTTTGCAAATTTGGTTCAATTTATCCTTTTCGCTTTTTATATTTCCTTTGTTATCAATTAAAAATCGCTGTAATTAAGACGCTTGAAAAAATTACGCTTGTTCACCGGTTTTCTTTTGGTCCTTTTCTTTTAAGAATTTTTATCGCCTTTTGCAAGTTTTGAATCATGCCAGACCATTTAGGTTCTGATCAAAGAAAAGTTAAAGAAGAAAATAAAGAAGATAAACCGATACAAGGTAATTGTACATTGTTAGAATATGTATACAATCTTTGTGCTTACTCACTTTATGTTTCAGAGATGTGGGTGGGGTATTGACAAAAGTCAAAGTTTTGTCTTTTGACAGTACTTGATCTTGCCTTAGTATGGGTCTTAGTATATCTGGCCAAAAGTTAATCTCACACTTAGATAACAGATTGAAAGATTGATTTTTTTTTTCTATTCAAATTAATTAAATCATACTGTTCTGTTGCAACAAGACGTCATGACGATTATGATGAAAGATGTTATATCGGCTGAAAAGTGTGAAAACTTAAATGAGAAACCTATGAAAGAATTGACCTTTTCGAAAACCTAGCTAAACACCGTTTTCCGGTACGTTACCGTTTTAGCTCTGGGGAATTACACCAAATGAAGAACATAACACAGTTACGTGATATTTCTATTTTTCTATCATTATTTAACCATTTAAGGTGAAAAAAATTGATGTTTTTGAAAATTATCAATATTCCTTTAATATCTATTGCAAATTATTAAAAAGATAAATTATTACTAATGAAAATCAATAAAATTCAAACAGACATAGTGGAATCTTCCATAATAAATAAGGTTAATTTCTGCGTAAACTTGTGTATTTTCTTATAAAGAAATAACTATTTTATTTCAATTTAATTTAAAAAAAGGCCGAAAACTCCGAGTTCGCTATTAGGCAATAGAAAATAAATTCCCAGATTCTCATCCCCGCCCGCCCGGCAAAAATGACTCCGCCCGAACGATTTTTATTTTCAAAAAAAAAAAGAAAAAAAAAAGAAAGAAAAAGAAAGAAAGAAAGAAAAAAAAATAAAGAAAGAAAGAAAAAGAATTAAGTTTTAAGCTTGATTATTGTGTACGGATGCCGAGTACTTAAAGTATATAAGTGTATCATCATCTGTACGGCCGAAAGTCCGTCAGTCTCGGTCCTGGCTGAATAGATCGGATCATGCGGGCCGAGCGTGAAAAATCCTCGGGGTCCAAATAAAATTTCTAAGAGCTAAAAATAACCTGTTTTGATAGTTAAAATGAAATGTGTTAAAGAACTTTAACTATATTGGGCCACTCTTAAAAAATTATCTGTTTGCTATTGCCGGCCGACCCAGCGAAAATGCCCCGACTCAAAAGTTTTTTTCAGCTTAAAAAAATCAGATTTTTTTTTATTTCCGCCAAATCAGCCAGGGTATTCGACCTAAAAAATTCCCTCGAAAACAAAAATAAAATCTGAGGAAAATCACACATTTAATATGTAAAGTAACGAGTGATCATTCATGAGGGCATTCTGTGCGTTACTATTTAAAGTATTTACATAAATAGCGACCAACCAGGGAAGGATATTTTCCTTACGTCACGCAGTATTGCATGCGCGCGGCAATTAAGTTGAATTAACTAATAATAGAATGTATCAAAACGGGATTAAAAATAATGTTTGTTCAATTAATGAATATTTGTAAAGCATTTATATGGTCACTAGTTTACCATGTGGTAATTTTAATGTGCTTTGGAGTACATGTTTGTTTGTTGATGACTGCCGACACAGATTAAATACTTAGCCCATGCAATAAAACATTTCTGGTAGCAGCGGGGATTCTGTCATAAAATTGACCGAAAAAATAAATTTTTGGAAGCTGAAGTCCTTTCATATGCATTGTTGTTTTGATAGCAGACACAATTATTTCACAACATCTTCAAGATCATAAAAATGTAAATAAAATATCACAATCAAAATCACAGATATACATACGTTTAATTAAACTCCATGTCAAAATGAACTTACGATAAATAATATGTCAATAATTGACACAATAAATATCCAACATTTTTTTTTTACTTGAGCAATAATTAAACATGTGTAATCATTCCTTGACAAAAAGAAATGACAGTTTTTTTTCTGATATATAAAAAAGAGGTGGAAGTCAATTGAGTGTCGGCACTTCTTTGATGATTAGGCAACAACTACAGGTGTGTAAACATCAAAGATTCACAGATTCTTCAGAAGAGCCGACCAGTCATTTGTCACAGGTCATTTCGTGTGTAAATTTTGTATTTATTATTTAACAATGGAAACATTATATTCCTTTTATTTATGGATGCTACTTTTTGCTTGAGTGTTTTTGTGTCTTTTAGCGCTATGGAATTTCAACAATCGGCGATAATTTTCGGTAACTAACAATGAAATATTTTAACATTTTTAAAACAGGGGTGCAAATATCAGCCATTCAGAAATTATAGGAGACAAATCTTGCGTGTGTTATTTTTTACAGACGTGTAATAAATTGAGTAATAATGATCACCCGATAGAACGATATGTCCTGGTGATCCACTATAATTTTTCCAGTTCTTACGGGAATATTTACGCAGGATTAGTTTATCACATCGGTAATTTGACCATGCTTGAATTTATGTCCACATAGTCATTTTTTTATTTCATGTTATGATTACTAGTGAACATGTTTTTATCGTTTTTGACTGTCTTTTACAAGTAAGTTTTGCCGTCGCCGATGATGATAGTGTACGTAGTCCAAATTTCAACAATCTGCTACAACGTACTAAGCGTATTAACTTACGTTCAGTAAAAATCATATATCAAAAAAAAAAAAAAAAAGCCTACCTACCGACCCACTCCTTATAACTTTGGGTCGGCAATAGCAAACATATATATTATTAAGGATGGCCTTGAAGTTTGAACCACAAAAGACCAATTTTTGACAAGTAAAATATTCAAATAAACAGCAGTTCATAAACAGCATCGGTAAATTGTTGCCGTAAAATACAAATTTGGAAATTTTGTTTACAATGCCTTTTAAAACAGCAGCTGAATAACAATCTAAAAATACTCATAAAATAATTAATCTGATCAAATCAAAATCAACAATAAGCTAGAATTGTGAATGGTTATGCAGGAAACAGACATTTTCTTGTTTGTCACATATTTTCGCGATGCCTATTTTTATAATAAAAAAAAAGAAGTCAACAAAAGAAAGCCTTGTATTGATAAAATTTGTCCAATAACACTTTAAATATAGTTTATTAATTAAATTTATTAACTGTATTGTTTACATTAGTTTAGAATGAGACATTTGCCAGTGTGTGTTGTACAATGGATATTTTCTTGAGGGAGGGGGTGTGTGGAATCACAGATATATTATACAAGCTCCATGATGGAATTAATCAAGGAAAAACAGCAGAATTGGGAGTCTCAGGATTTTGAAAATTTTCATTTTTTCTACGTCTACATTTTGTTTTGTTTCTTCATTGAAAGCCACACTAAGAAAAGCCGTCATTTTGACATTCACCCAGGTTGTTATCATATAATACTTGAAATGTCACGGCCTGAAATAATCATCTGAACCAAAAATAAACAAAAGGGTGCCGGTCCTTGTGGCCTTAACAATGAATTTCGCATAGAATCTTCATGGTCAGTGTGCTGCTTGATTTTGTATGTCACCTTTATAATATCTAGTCATGGTATGAAAGTGAAAATAAGATAGCCTTTTAATATAATAGGTAAATCTCTGTACTTTCTTTGCCAAATTTTCAATAGCTTAGATGATATTTTTGCAATGTGATATATAAATAGGATTGTCTTTTTGTCTAGCTTCAGTGGTTGATTAATTAATTTACACATGTAAAAGCACTAGGCCCTATTGATCGGCATAGGCATAGTCAGCTTTATTCAACTCTTTTATAAAATTAAGATGTCTTATTTTGTAACAATACATTTAGATCTATATATTGTTTTTTTTATATTGTCCAAACATCAATTGGTTTGATGTCAAAATATGAAAGGTTCAATAAAACAGCTAGATCATTACAATCAAGATATATTATCATGTTGCTTCAATTCTCAATCTGAATCTATGTATTTTACAAACACATAATATTAGAACCTATTATATAGAACAAATTCACAAGTATTGACCTCCTTGTGTGCAATTCCAGACCGAGAATGGAAAATAAAAAATAAAAATTAAAATCCACCCACCCGCCCCATTTTTTCCCAAAATTTGGATGAGAATCTAGTTATTTATTTTCTATTGCCTTACACTCCATAAGGTGAATTCCCAAGAGCTACAGAAAGTACTTGAAAACAGCGTTTAGGCCTAAAAAAAAATTGTTTTGTTCGGGTCACCCGACCCTACCTAATAATATGCGCCGACCCTACCGTTTTTTTTCGTGTCCAAAAAAAAAAAAAAAAAAAATCCAGGAAAATACCGTATTATTGAGGTACTCAATGAGCAGGGTGAAGGGCAATTCAGGCGAAAATTTCGCTGTGTATATTTCCATTTCGCTCTCCCAATTGATCAAAGAGAAGTCAACATCTCCGATAAAATCTTAATTCCCAAAGAGTAATTACTTGCCGATGTAAAGAGCAGAGATTGTATCCGCCCATATGACGACTGCTAATTATCATTATCCAATCAGAGCATCGCTATGTACTACCCTTCTACATGTATGCAAAGCGATAGACCGCCTACTCTAAACAGTAAATAATGAGAGCATCGGCCCGAAACGGGTATATTTTGCGAGTTTAATACGGGATTTGGCGATAATTATAGATTAATTTTTTACGATCATCTAAACACGTGCAAATCTTCCCTAATTGATATACACGCGGTGTTTAACCGAAGTAAAGGCGATGTGCAATGGGTTTTTCACGGCTATCACAAAACTGTTAGTCAATTAAAAATAATTAATTTCATTTGGATGATTTCAGTCCGTTAACATCAATTAAAAATTGTTATGTCGCTCACGTCATGGCTTGGGGTGAAATGCCCAAACCTAGCAGTAAAAAAAGTTACTGATTCTGATACACCTAATACACGCGAAAATTTAAGAAAGCCAATTCGCAAAAATCTTTGATTGGTATGTTGTAGACAGTGAGAGTGTTTTGCATTGTTATCTTTGTAGAAATGCCAAATTTGACACAGCTTGTACGCACGTGGGCACGACTTCCTAAAACTACGAATCATGATCGGCATGCGACATATCGGTCGTATATCATGTGCTCATGTATATAGCAACAAAATTTGTCAGGAAAGAAGTGTTCTTATTGTTTCAATATATATATTTGTTTTAATGTCATAAATATGACACTCAGATTAAGATTTATTAATATTGTAAATTTCAAAAAGCATTATTTATAAAGATATTACCGAGTTTAACATTTCATGAAAATAAAGGGAGGTAATTAGAAATTTATTTTCTATAATTTCTCAGTCGAATTTTTCAATAAGAAATGAATGTATATAATTTTAGTGATCAAATATAATGTGCACAAATGTTTGCAGTACATATTTTACATATTCTTCGATATTTGAAAATTGTTTTATAAGCATAATTATATGCACATAAATCTGACATTACAACATAGTAGATCATAAAAGAAATTTCTGTAAACAGAACAGGATAGACAGATTTTATTAATCATTATCCAATGTAACTATATCTTCTGTTAAAAGTGAGGAAAGTAAAAATATAAAGTTAATTTATTCATCATAGTTTTCTTACACATTATTATCAAAAATATATGAGAAAGCTTATAAATAGCTGATAAATAGATTGTGTTTCTATTCTAGTTGAAGGATGTATAGCCATGCATGTTAATGCATACACATTGGGATGTTTCCCTTCTGCCGATTTTTTTCACGAGGAAGTCACTTCTCCCTAAAATTTCCCCCCAGGATGAGCCCTGGGTACGGTTCATGTTTTATGGCCGCTCTTAGTTACAAAATGGCGGATCACATCGTCAATATTTGTAAAACGGCGTGTGATCTTCACCAGAAGAACGCTGAGAGTTTAAGATTGTTACACCTGAAATGTCTTTTGAAAACATAGAAGGGATGTATTTGTGCCACCCGGGAGGGATGTCAGAAATTTCCATACCTAAATTTCAATATACTGGTGAAAAAAAAAAAAAAAAAAAAAAAATCCAACCTACCCTACCTATTCCTTGAGAGCATGTTACCCTAACAAAACAATTTTTTTTTTTAGGCCTTAGCTAGGTTTTCGAATTCGTGAATCTTCTTGGTGCGAAATAAGACTAAATAAAAAAGAGAAAATGTTGATTGGTGGAAATTTAAAAAAGCCAAAAATAGTGCAATGTCCAAAGGAAATGGCTTGATGCGGGCTTCGGAAAATTTTTGAGGTTTTTTAGCTACTTTTTTCAAAAAGGACGTTAAAAGTGCGCTAAAAATTCAATCGCGGGCAAATTTCTACTTTAAAAGCAATATCAGCGCTAATGTGTAAGTTTTTAGGTGGGGCTTTACGGTTGTCAAATACAATGCGTGCGCAGCCAATCAGGTCCAGGACACAAGTTTTTCCAATAATTTAATTGATTGAAGTAGAGGTCGCGTGTTTATGACCTTTCGGCATGGTGTTGTATCCTATTACTTTAATTTTAAATGCCCTTTCATACTGTTTAACCATAATATATCATTATTGATGTGATATAAATATTCCAACATAATTCATGTTAATAACTAAATACATGTTGTGTATGCATAGTTTACATGTTGTGTTGTATGAAACAGGTATCTGAAGATTGCTTGATTGGGTCTATATTGTATATAAACACCACAATGATATGGCAATAACTCTGTACTTTAGTATCTGTTTATCTCAGTCCAGTCAGCATTGGTTCTAACTAGGGCTGTCATTCATTGAATTATCTAATATTGTTAATGTCATTTATATTCAACATTTGATTCATAAGTGATAAATGATAATTTAGAACACTGGAACACATTAAAACCCATTTCTGCCTGTCAAGTGCAAATATTTTACATACTGTATTCCTAGAAAAGATTTGGGGGACGCGCATTTTAAGTTAGCAGTTTTCGCGGTAGGCATGATTCCGCGAATCTTTATAGCTGCGAATATGTCACTTATAACAAATCCGCGAACATTTCTAGCTTCAGCCAAATATAACATAAAAAGTGCAGAATATTTATTATAATCTACTCACACAAAAAGAAACATATAAACACAGGTGCTATAGAAATATGTAAAGAATAATTTATGTATGTTATTGATACTAGTTTGCACGCTGAAAAAGAAAATATCAATTATTATTAATTATCATGCTTATTGACGTTATTTGCTAGTCACGCATTTACAGTTTGCGAACATTGAATGACTTGGATTTTATTTGCTTGGAGTAGTTGTAATCCTTTGTTAAAAGTACAAAAGCGATAAAGTGCTACATTGATAAACAGCTGTTATGTTGTTATTATATAATGAAAGCGATGTACAGTCCGATAATGTGTAAAAAAATACGTATCGACATTTTGAAGATAAAGTCAGTTAGGATTCAAATGAGAATAAAAGCGAACGGGTCTGACTAAATCTTACTTAATAACATAATGAAAAAAGGTAAGGAAATATGAAAGTGTTCACAGAACAACCGTCCTTGTTCAACTAGTCAATAGATGAAAATGTATCGAGTAACGTTGCGCTTTAAATTGTCAAAAAAATAAAATAATTAAAAGCACCCAACAGGCAAAGTCATGCATCAAAAACGTAGCCTCCAAAAGCTGTAATTTAGGCCGTAGCGACTTAACATTCGCAGAATTCGCGGTTACTACATATCCGCGAAAGTTTGTCTCCGCGAAAATGCCGACGTTGTGAAAAACGCGAAATATTGTATCCGCGAACATTTCTAGGAATACAGTATATCATTTTTGTCTGATGAGAGCTATGCAATTGCTATATCAATATAGTTGATATTAATCTTCAAATATATCATATCAATGACAGCCCTTGTTCTAACCACTATCTAAACCTTCTTCCAGGAACTTAATTATATATTCATGTGATAGTCACAATTACTATTTGAGCCGTGCCATGACAAAACCAACATAGTGTGTTTGCGACCAGCATGAATCCAGACCAGTCTGCACATCCGCGCAGTCTGATCAGGATCCATGCTGTTCGCTATCAGTTTCTCTACTTGTAATAGGGTAAGTAAGCGAACAGAATGGATCCTGATCAGACTGCGCGTATGTGCAGGCTGGTCTGGATCCATGCTGGTCGCAAACCCATTATGTTGGTTTTGTCATGACACGGCTCATATTCATGTGATACAGTATTACTATTACTGTTTAATTTATTTCAGCTCTTGATGAGGGAGATATTGCTTTACTGAAAACTTATGTAAGTAATCAGCATTTTAACCTTTTACTATCAGCAATAGTAGTTGGCCTATAACATCAGTATATAGAGTTAGGCCAGCCAACTCTTCCATGTAGGTTCGATCCCCAGGAGATACTTTGGTAGTTTAGCGTGGAGGAAGGTAGTCTAGTACTGGTGTACTCTCCAGGAACGATGGTTAGGAAACTACCTGCCTATATGACTGAAATACTGTTGGGAAAAGGCGTAAAATGAAACAAACAAACAAATCCATGTAGATTTGATGACCACAGTAAATATTTCACTTTATTTATCAGATTTTCCAATTTTTAGCCATGAAATTAAACCTGTCTAACACCACCATTATCTACATGTAGTTAAGGCACCCTGACTACCAGAATTGAGTTCTTTATATAAAAACTATATGCTTGGGTTTGACTACTTTTTACATTTGTTTTAATTTTCTTATTAATTCAAGTAAAACTGTTCTAAGATTGTGAAAATGTATTGAGAAAAAGAAGATAGGATGTTTACTTCATTTTCTGATTGACGATGTTTCCGTGGTTACGAAATACATGTGAGAGGACAGTATAACAATGCTGATTATTTTGTCTATTACACAGGGTGTAGGACAGTATAGTAAATCCATCAAACAGGTGGAGGAGGACATTCAAAACTGTCTCAAGAAAGTCAATGAACTTGCAGGTAAAAAATTGTTTTTTTTGTTTGTTTTTTTGTTTTTTATTGAAAGCATACAGTTTTATAGATGAATCATTCAATAAATATCAATGTATGTTATTACATTAAATACTGTATAGTTTTATTTTGAGCTACTGAAACCAAATTTCTGTGTTTGTAAAAATAACAGCATCATGTTGTCTTCACTGTCATATTTCATTCCTAAATCCTGTCATATCAATTCTTGGTGGTGAAAACCTGGTTTTTGTCGATTTGCGGTGCTTCTTGTTATCAAGTTTAATTTCGTATTATAGTAACCTGATATGATAAGAGGAGAAATAGTTGGATTTTAATGACTTGATATAACAGTAATGTTGTAAGTGTTTGAAGTGATTTTTTTTTCAACATACCGGTATTAGGTGTTTATTTGACAAAGAAATGTAATTGCCCTATTTTTGAGATGAAAGTTTAATATTGTTATGTCAGTCTATTTTTAATACCCAAACATACAAAGTCATGTAGGATAAAAGGTAATTTCTTTTGTTGATATTATTGATCGGCAAAAATACATAAAATATTGTCAATGAAATAGACATAGTCTTAATATGAAGTGTAATAACATTACATGTGCCAGTATCTATCAGAATTCGAAAGTGGCAAAATACCTTAATTAAGAAAAAACTGTAACAATCAGGGTTAAACAGTTTCATTTTATTTTTTAGTTCATAGTATATCAAGTATTTGTCATTTTAGGTATCAAAGAGTCAGACACAGGTTTGGGACCACCTGCATTATGGGATTTAGCTGCCGACAAACAGACCTTACAGAGTAAGTTTGTTTTTGTTAAATTCTGATCCTTTAGTGGCTGAATTTCTTAAATAGGCTTGTCAGTCTTCTATTTTTGGAATTATCCATTATCAATTTTTGGGATATTAAGATGAACATTGAGGGGTTAAGAGTCAATGACTTCTAATCCAGTTACCTCTCTGGCGTGGGTTCGATCCCGGGGAGATGCTTTGGTAGTTTAGCGCGGAGGAAGGTAGTCTAGTACTGGTGAAACTCTCCAGGAACAATGGTTAGGAAACTACCCGCCTATATGACTGAAATACTGTTGGGAAAAAGGCGTAAAATGAAACAAACAAAACAAAACAAATTAAGATGAACATTTTTTAATTGGTCTCCAAACAGTATAGAGCCCTATGATTAGGATGTTCAGTAACTTTCTGTTATGACCAGGTTACAGGTTTATGCTTCTGTTAACATTCTGATCCTAATAAATCTAGTATGTTCATGCATGTACAGTATATAGAACCATGGTTTGTTAATCAGGCATTCAATTATACATGTATGTTACATTTTACATTTGGCTTTTAGTTATGTACTTGTTACAAGTAACTTTATTATGGAGTAACTAAATTGCTGTACTTTGTTCCCATTTCTGCAGGTGAGCAGCCACTACAGGTAGCAAGATGTACAAAAATCATAAATGCCGATTCTGACGATCCAAAATACATTATCAATGTGAAACAGTTTGCTAAATTTGTTGTGGACTTGGGGGATCAAGTGGCTCCAACTGACATAGAAGAAGGAATGAGAGTGGGGTAAGTTGTTGAAGAATATGTTTTTAACGTTGTGCTGAGTTATATCATAGACATTGAATTTGGAACTATTATTTGCCCTGATAAAAATGCTAAAAATTAAGTATTTCTCCCAGTGTATAGGGTCAGGGATTTAAGAAACAGGGTGTGTAGGCATGTTAGTTTGGCTATACAAATTTGAAGAAGTAAAGTCATTATCCCTTCTAGTATACTGTGTGTTAACTGCATAAAAAACATTATTAGCAGATAAAATTAAATATATAACAAATATCTTCTTGAACAAAAACATTGAGTTGATAAATCTTCAGGTACATCAAAGAAATGTTATCTTGTTACATCATAGCTAGATGCTTCATTTTGTTCCTGACCCTTAGGGGCTATTTTATTCCCAAATTATGTTTAGACAGTCTATATGGTCTGTTAAGATATAGTTTGCATATTTCTGCAACAATGGTCATTCTATTTATTTCATAAATATTTTGATTTTGGAAAGTTGCTTTAGCTACAGGTGTCTTTTATACAGAAACATAAATAGATACGAGTATGAAATCTAAAATTTTCTTGATTATTGACAGAGTTGACAGAAACAAGTATCAGATTCACATTCCACTGCCACCAAAGATTGATCCATCAGTTACAATGATGCAGGTAGAGGAGAAACCAGATGTTACTT
Organism: Ruditapes philippinarum; assembly: GCF_026571515.1. Taxonomy (NCBI): domain Eukaryota; kingdom Metazoa; phylum Mollusca; class Bivalvia; order Venerida; family Veneridae; genus Ruditapes; species Ruditapes philippinarum. The sequence goes on from NW_026854153.1 coordinate 272,995, forward strand.
ACAGTGATGTTGGTGGCTGTAAGGAACAGATTGAAAAATTACGTGAAGTTGTAGAAACACCATTGCTTCATGTAAGTTGCAAGATTTTCTGTTGTTTTTGTTATATTTCTAGAAGTTTTTGGTTAATTTGGTTGATTTTGCCTTTTGATGGTCACATATTTTAATAGAGTGGTTAACCGTTATAAAAAAATTTTTGGTACTGATGAGTGAAAGAAACAAGTTTAAGAAGACGAGGAATAGATACAAAAAAAGCCAGTGCTAACCTATATTTTTTATTGGCAAGAGATTTAATTGTGTTAAGCATTATTTCTATAAGTTCATGAAAATTTATTTTGGAAAAAGCATGTATTATCTTGCTTTCTTTTCATTTGCCTTGCAAGAATTTGACTTACAAAAAAAAGCTTTTCTTGTAAATACATGTAGATAATATGAATAAATAAATTTCTGTAAAGTATAAATTTATAAGTGTTTTCTTTTTATATGCCCATAACATCACTGATCTGATACTGATTTAATATGTATTTTTCTTGTTTTGTTTTTTTACAGCCAGAAAAATTTGTGAATCTTGGTATTGAGCCTCCTAAAGGTGTTTTATTATTTGGACCACCGGGTACTGGCAAGACGTTGTGTGCCCGAGCTGTAGCTAACAGAACTGATGCCTGCTTTATCAGAGTTATAGGATCCGAGTTGGTGCAGAAATATGTTGGAGAGGTATACAAATATTCATATTGTTTTGTTTGAAATAGAAAAAATTTACAGAAACTTTTATATGCCTGCCATATGAAGTTTTAAAGTTGGTATATACGAGTCTTCTGGAGGTTGTCTGCTGGTACATTTTGTGTCTCTCATTTGGTCTGTTTCAATAAATGTCTAGAAGAACTCTAGAAAGTAATTATGAGATTGACTTCAGGTATGAAATGTAGATACATAAGGACTGTGAGTACATGTATTGCAGTGTCGAAGAACTAGAACAAACTGGTCCTAGGATATCTCTAGATTTATATACACTAAAACAGAAACTTTACATTTGTATCAAGTATCCTGGTTGGACTGATTACTTACTGATAAACATTGAGTTACTGTCAGTCTGTTATAATGTCAGTTATAATAATTTTAAAGGAAATCAACATTATGCTCATTACAGATTAGAGGAGAAGTCAGTTATTATAATGAAATATTCTTTTGACGATCAGTGTAAAATATCAGTGTAACACTCTATATTTTAATTTAATTGTATACAGAACTTATTCTTAATCTTCTTACTTTTGAAGTCACATAATTATGGAAGAGGTCATTATAAGTCACAGTATTCACAAGTAGATGAAAACTCCACATTCCCCTTCACTCATGAGTGTAATCACCAACTTTGTCCGTACTAGAATACTAGGATATATCCAATCAAATGAAAAAATGCAGTTTTCCCTGGCAGGATTCTAATTTGTAGCCTTTAAAGATGTGTAGGGCCTGAAAAAATTATATATTTCTGCTATTATTTTAGGGAGCAAGAATGGTGCGTGAACTGTTTGAGATGGCTAGAAACAAGAAAGCTTGTATTATATTCTTTGATGAAATCGATGCTGTTGGAGGTAGGTCATTTTTTTTGGAGTTTTATTTATGGCTATATTTGACCTGAAAATTGATACACAAGTTATTGGTCCAGACCTCCATTACACAAATCTCAAAAATATATTTCCAGTCCCGACTTATCAAAAAAACTCAGTGGAGTCAATTTAACACTGTATAATTTAAATCAACAACAAAATATGAAAAGCCATAAAATGATCAGCATTGACTCTGAAGGTTTTGCCTTTGTCATAAAATACATGTATTGTTAACAAAAAACGATATAGAAACAAAAAGTAGAAGATAATCAGTGAAATATGTTAAGAATAGATATTATTATTGTGTTTGAAGGTTATTTTTTTCCATGAACCTCTAAATAATAGGTTTTTAACCTTTTGCTGAATTATGATATTAATTGAAGTTTACTTAAAATTAGCATCTTGAAAGTTCTGTTTTAGTTAATATAAGATATATCATCAAGATTAACAATTTATTATACAGGTGCTCGGTTTGACGACGGTGCCGGTGGTGATAATGAGGTACAGAGGACCATGTTAGAACTTATCAACCAGCTAGATGGGTTTGATCCTCGTGGTAACATCAAGGTTCTCATGGCAACAAACAGACCAGATACTCTTGATCCAGCCCTCATGAGACCTGGTCGTCTAGATAGAAAGATTGAGTTTGGTCTGCCTGATCTAGAAGTAAATATTATATTTATATTCAACTTAAAAACTGTTTCAAACCTAGTTTATTTTCGGTTACTTTCTGGTCCATCACATTAGACCTTATCAGAATCTTTTATTTGGCTCAATGAAGATCTGAGCTATTTAACTAAAATATTTTTCACACAGAAGTGATGTGATGTGTTTATGATTGCCTGCTTATATAATGAACCTTTTCATATGAACCAAATATTCTTATAGGAACCAGTTATTGTGATATTTTAGGTTTGTTTGGTTTACAAACTGACATATTTGTTGTTATAGTTGTGTAAAGTAATTTCTTGTCTAGATAATGAATCATGTATTCATGAACCAATCATTTTTTACAGGGTAGAGCACATATATTCAAGATCCATGCACGCTCAATGAGTGTTGAAAAAGACATCAGATATGAGCTTCTCGCCAGATTGTGTCCAAACAGTACAGGTATGATACTTGAAAAACTTTGAAATGAAGATTCAACTTCTTAACCCTTCACCTGCTGAAACAAAAGGTGATTAGCCTTTGCCACCAGTATAGGGCGCAATCTGAACAAAACTTGGACAACTTAAATATGCTGTTTCAAATTCAAAGCAGGACAAATTCATTACACAGATTAAGTAGGTTAATTGTTAAGGTTAGCTGTTACTTAATTGTAAAAAAGCTAGACATCTGTATAACACACTTTATTGAGTTTAGTACTTGAGTAATTTGCCATTGTTAGGTCATATTTGTGTATATAACTGGGTTTTTATGCCACCGCAGCATCTGCGATGCGGTGGCATATAGCGATTCACCTGTGTGTATGTGTGTGTGTGCGTGTGTGTGTGTGTTTGTTTGTTTGTGTGTGTGTGTGTTATATAGATTATATAGTGAACTTAAAAAATCTTCTTGTGAAAAACCACTAGTCCAATTTCAATTAAACTTGGCAGGATTGATCCTTGGGTGAAGGGGTTCCAAAGTTGTTCAAAGAATTTCATTCCATGCAGAAATCTGGTTGCCATGGCAACCAAAAGGAATTAAATGAATAAATTTAAAAAATCTTCTTGTAAAGACACAAAAGGCCTAGAGCTTAGATATTTTGCATAAGGCATTGTCTGGTAGACCTCTACCAAGATTGTTCAAATTATAGCCCTGGGGTCAAAATTGGCCCGGCCCCGGGGGTCATTGATTTTCACTATATGTACATATAGTAAAAACTTAAAATACCTTCTTGTAAAGACCCAAAAGGCCTAGAGCTTAGATATTTTGCATAAGGCATTGTCTGGTAGACCCTTACCAAGATTGTTCAAATTATAGCCCTGGGGTCAAAATCGGCCCCGCCCCAAGTGTCATTGATTTTCACTATATGTACAAAGAGTAAAAACTTAAAATACCTTCTTGTAAAGACCCAAAAGGCCAAGAGCTTAGATATTTTGCAGAAGGCATTGTCTGGTAGACCCTTACCAAGATTGTTCAAATTATAGCCCTGGGGTCAAAATCGGCCCCGCCCGGGGGGTCATTGGTTTTCCTTATATGTATATAGTAAAAACTTATAGTAAAAACTTTCTTCTAGCAATTGACAAATGCTAGAGGTTAGATATTTTGCATGAAACATTGTGAAGTGAACTTCTAGCAAGATTGTTGTTGAATTATAGCCCTGGTGTCAAAATTGCCCCCGCCCCAGGGGTCATTGATTTTAAATATATATATAGTAAAAAATCTTATTGTCTGAAGGTAAAAGGCTTAGAGCTTTAATATTTGTTAATTGGTATCATCTATAGGAACTCTACCAAAGTTGTTCAAATTTTGCCTTTAGTGTCAAAATTAGCCCCACCCCGGGGGCCATAGGTTTTCCTTATATGTATAAAGTAAAAACTTAAAAAAATCATCTTCTTTAAATTTACAAAGACTAGAGTTAAGATATTTTGCATGAAACATTATGTAGTGAACCTCTAGCAAGATTGTACAAGTTATAGCCCTGGGGTCAAAATTGGCCCGACCCCCAGGGGTCATTGATTTTCACTATGTACACATAGTAAAAAATAAAAAATATTTTTGTCTGAAGGAACAAGGGATAGAGCTTTGATATATGGTATATAATATCATCTATGGGTCCTCTACTAAAGTTGTTCAAATTTTTCCCCTGGTGTCAAAATTGGCCCTGCCCAGGGGCAGTGATTCTCATTATGTACACATATTAAAAACAGAAAATAAAACAAATGTTTTCTGAATGGGAGAAAGCTACAGCTTAGATATTTGACTTGAAATGTTGTTTGGTGGACCTGTATCAAGATTGTTTTGAATTAAACCCTTGGGTCCAAAATTTTGCCTTGCCCAAGGGGACAGTGACCTACTTTCTTATCCTTTGATGTACAGCAATGAAATTTTGACCATGTGCACAGTTTTAGTTGTAAAATTGAACTTTGATATCAGGTGACCTAGATTTTGTTGATGTGACCTACTTTCTGGTCCTTTGATGTACAGCTATGAAATTTGAACCCTGTGCACAGATTAAGATGTAAAGTGAACTTTGATTTCAGCTGACCTAGATTTTGACAAAGTGTCTTACTGTGTTGTCCTTTTGATGTAGTCATGAAATTAAGGCTGTGTGAAATATGACCTTCACCACCAAATTCACTAGACTCGAGTGCATTGATGCATTCCTACTCTGATCTTTTATTGAGTTAACATTAGATTTAACCACTTATCTGATAATAAGAATAAGATAGGTCAGGGATCTATGCTTTATGACAATCTTCAATATTGTAAAAAAACAAAAAAAATCTGTTCCTACACTACTATTTAGTGTTGTATTAATGCGGTGGCATACCATTTTTCTCAAATGCAATCTTGTTTTTTTTTGCAGAAAAGAATGGCTTGAAAATATAGGTGTATGATAAGAAATTTACTTCTGTTCAAAAGTGATGTAACGGCTACTGAACAAAGTTATTTTGTTAGGTTTAAAAATCATGTTTTTATTAGCTCGACTATTCGATAAGAATAAGTAGAGCTATTACAGTCACCCGAGCGTCGGCGTCGGCATAACCACTTATGTTAAAGTTTTTGTAATAGTTTAAATATTTTAAAAGTTCATAGGCATATGGCTTTGAAACTTTGCACACTTGTTCACCATCATGACCCCAACCTGTAGACAGGAGGAGGTAACTCTATCAAGCATTTTGACAGAATTATGCCCCTTTTTCGACTTAGAATTTACGTTAAACTTTTTGTAATAGTTCAAATATTTTCAAAGTCCATTGACATATGGCTTTGAAACTTTGCACACTTGTTCACCATCATGACCCCAACCTGTAGACAGGAGGAGGTAACTCTATCAAGCATTTTGACAGAATTATGCCCCTTTTTCAACTTAGAATTTACGTTAAACTTTTTGTAATAGTTCAAATATTTTCAAAGTCCATTGACATATGGCTTTGAAACTTTGCACACTTGTTCACCATCATGACCCCAACCTGTAGACAGGAGGAGGTAACTCTATCAAGCATTTTGACAGAATTATGCCCCTTTTTCGACTTAGAATTTACGTTAAACTTTTTGTAATAGTTCAAATATTTTCAAAGTCCATTGACATATGGCTTTGAAACTTTGCACACTTGTTCAACATCATGACCCCAACCTGTAAACAGGAGGAGGTAACTCTATCAAGCATTTTGACAGAATTATGCCCCTTTTTTCGACTTAGAATTTACGTTAAACTTTTTGTAATAGTTCAAATATTTTCAAAGTCCATTGACATATGGCTTTGAAACTTTGCACACTTGTTCAACATCATGACCCAAACCTGTAAACAGGAGGAGGTAACTCTATCAAGCATTTTGACAGAATTATGCCCCTTTTTCGACTTAGAATTTACGTTAAACTTTTTGTAATAGTTCAAATATTTTCAAATTCCATTGACATATGGCTTTGAAACTTTGCACACTTGTTCACCATCATGACCCCAACCTGTAAACAGGAGGAGGTAACTGTATCAAGCATTTTTTTTACTATCAAGCACTAAGAATAGTCGAGCGTTGCTGTCCTACCGACAGCTCTTGTTGACTTTTCTGCTCTTAAAATGGAAAAGTTTGTGACCTTAAGACCTGCAGGTACTATTCTGGACTAGACTAAATTGCTGGCAGCTGAACTTGGGTACTTCGATATCACTTAAGGGTTAATAGTTTTATGTGAATTAGAAGTTCATATTGAAAACAGAACCAAAGTGATCACTTTCAAAATATCAATGTTAGTTTATTAAAAGTGGGCCAAAGGTTGACTCTGAGGTTCAAATACTTCAAGAAAATAAATTTTGTTTTCATTTTCAGGTGCTGAGATTCGTAGTGTTTGTACTGAAGCTGGAATGTTTGCTATCAGGGCTCGTAGGAAAATGGCAACAGAAAAAGACTTTTTAGAAGCTGTTAACAAAGTTATCAAGGCTTACGCTAAATTTAGTTCAACACCTAGATACATGACCTACAACTGAGAGGACTGGATAAACATTCTACATAAAGGGCGTTCTCATTCTGAACTTTATGATACAATTTCTATTTATGTCTTTTTTCAAGCAATTAAATACACATGTCAAAATAATCAATAGTCTACAAGATTTTGGAGGTTGACATAATTTAGAAGTTAACTAAAAAGAAAACATATTATGCAGTATACATTGAAATGATAAAAAGGTGTATTTCATCGCCAGTTTATATTTCATCGTCATCATCATTATGTTCTGACTCATTTTGGCTTCAGTTATGTGAGCCAGAAAATATACTTTCATACAAAATTACATTTAAAATAGTGTAAGTGATGAATAGAATCTCTGGTAAAGTAACAAAAAAGATGGATATCACAAATCTTATTTAAATATGTTATTGGATTGAAATTAACATAGTGCTTCTTCTTTTATAGATTGAAAAGTTATCATTGTTCATTTAATAAAATGAAATAAAAGCTTATTTAAACTCAAGTGTATGAATTCTTGCTTAGTTTGTAAATTAGATACTGTATATTGGACACAATGGAATAGATGATGTAAAGATTAAAATTGGACTGACTTAAACAGTAATGTCCTGTACCTGTGCACTGAATTATTATGCCATCTTGTGTGTATTCTGTCCTAGAAGACATTAAATTGCTGACAAGGGCATCTAGAGGACAATGCTGCTATCTGACGAGGCTATATGCTATTGATTTGGGCCTCTGGTTGATATGTTATGGGGCTGAGTTGTGATAACACTGTTGGTTTGAATCCCAATATTAACATATGAGGAAGCTTTTTGCCTGGCTTATGGAAGGTCAGTGGTCTACTCTGGTTTAAGTAATGCAAATTAGAAGCTGAGACCTCTCTGAACCATGACAGACGTCATATGACCTTACAACCTAACTGGTTCTATCCAGGTGCCTTTCTGCAGCTGAAATGTTATTTAAAAGTGTCATCATCTCTCCCATATCTGAACTTGTGTGAAAACACATACTACCCTAAAAGGGACACCCACTCCGATTCATTCAACAAAATGTTAGAATTAACAAATATGTCAAAACTGCAGCCTACCACACCTATACTTGTACAAGTATGTATACTCTTCTAGTCGAGTGCCTGGCATCCCTAGCAAAATATTCTCGGAGAGTATATTATAAAAGAATCCAAAGGTCAGTCACATCGTATAACATGTCAGATTATAATTACACATACAGAAGTAGGGTTACTTACATGCTAAATATCCTAGAATGGAATTGGGTACAATAATTTAGGTTACGAAATTCCCTTATACTCTTCTACAATATCAGAGACTTAGTAACACAATGTGTTATAGCCAACTTATCCCCACCAGAAACCTGAAATAGAACATTTCCCAATACCAAACCAACAATCATTGTAATTCATTTCAAATGACTATAAGACTTTTGTAACTTTTTAACACTGTCAGTCAGATCAGCACAAGTCTCAGAAAATTTACTAGCAGTGCAAATTTATCATTGTTTAGATCTGTTAACTGAGTACTGTATTTCTACGTTTTACTTTTACATAGATCACTTTTAATAAGAACAGTTTTTACAACAATGAGCACCACCCAGTCATAATCAGAAATCAGTTGTTGGGTTGGTACATGTAGCTGTTAAAATCTAATCTACCTTGTCTTAAAGCTTATTCTACGGAAAATACAGGTTACATGAGATTAACATAAGCTCTCCACCCCCCCCCCCCCGCCACTGTATCACACTTTGGAACCAACTCCAAAGGAACATTGTCACCCTGCCTGATCTAAACTAATACAAACAGGCAGTGATTAAGATACAGTATTAGTTGACCTGTTGTGTTTTTACTTTTAAATCTTTCTGTCATCCTTACCACGGATTTATATTATATATATAGTAATATAAATCCGTGTCCTTACTAATAAAAACATTTGAACAATGACTTAAGGTTTTCAGTGTCTCTCACTGTGCTGATAAAGTTCATTTTCAGGTTTTCTCTTCCTCTCACACCTTTCACTAACACATCCGATGCGCACTATTCCTGCCAATAAAACTCGCGAGAAGGGTTGGCAGTACTTCGACATATTTGTTATGTACGTAAACAAAGAAGAAAAATATTTAGTAGTGTCCAATCTATACAGTGTTTTTTTTTGTAGACGACAGCGATTTACATGTAGGTCAATATATTATTTAGGCGGATATGACGTAACATGGCGTCCATTGTTACCAAGTTGTAAATTAACAAAAAATCTGGAAAAATGATTATTTACGTCGAAAGCAAGGAATTCCATGTAAATTATTAAAGATATTATATTATTTTATATATTTCTTTCAATATGTATACTTGTTTTAAAAGTATAATGCGCGCTACACCATATAATTTATAAATATATTTTCTTCTGGTTCGTAATTGGAAATTAATTGGCAAAGTGCCCGAATAGTCTTCTTCCAATATACTTTAATATTTCATGAAAATAATTCAGACGTTTCATTTAAGTTGGTTGATACTGGTCATTATATATACAAATTAGAATAAAAATAACTTGTCATCTTTCAGCAAGAAGAATTAATTCCCTTTTTTTTCTGAATTACAGGACACACATGTAGCATATACATATCCCATAGTAGTCCTAATTATAAGACCTTTACGTAACTTATTTCATATTTATCATTCATTAATCTGATATTTTACATTTTTCATTTTCCATGTTACGTTAGGTCTTAACACATCTTTGCAAAATCGTGTAGCAAAAAAATTGACATTAGACATCAATTTAGATCTAATGAATTTAAACAATTAAAACAGCGTGTATTTACATTAATTTTGACCTATTTATGAACAAAACTAAAAAATGAATACCTTTTAACAAAATCATTGAACTGTCACATCCGAAAAGTCATGATTAAATCCTCTCATTTAATTAAATTCCTTGTACAGCCGATATACAAATGGCCGCCATACAGTGCGCGAATTCTGATTGGCTAATTCAAATGCAAGCGTTTAAATGAGTCCAGAAGTTTCTAACGGAATATTATTTCAACGAAATAATTGCCCATGCACCGTCAGTGTGTTCGAATATATTTTTCCGTTCAAAAAATTGGAATCAATCTGTAAAACGCTAAAATTACTTAACCAATATGGCCGATGAGCAAAATAGACTGATATTTATATTTTATTTTTAATTGATAAGTACATTGTTTGAAAGTTTTTGTTAATGATAGACCATGCAATTGAAAGAACAGAAGATAAGCTTTTGAATAAAGCTTGAAACGCAAGACAATAGACATTTTTTTAAATGCTCTGCGTTTATGAGCAATAACTAGTAGACGTCAGGCTTGACCAACATAAAACTATAACAAGCCTGTACCGTCTAATCTATTGGACTAATCCCATAGGTGTTCGGCCCGTTGATTGGTCTTTACCCTCGGCCCAAATCCCCCCCCCCCCTCACCTACTCTTCAACCCCCTACCTCTCAAAACCATGTAAAATGCAGTACTTTTCATTTTAAACATGTTTTAATATTTGGTATATGCTTTTTATTCAATTACCTATATCTCCCACAAAAAATAAAAAAATGATATATATATATATATTTAGTAAAGGTATGCAACTCGCAGCTCATTTTTCAGCACTTGTCTTAATATGAACTCCATAACTCCAACATTTTGTCACCAATTTTCAATATCTTGGTACCAAATGGTAAGGAATTGATTACTCTTAAAGGAATTAAAGCTGTCATTACAATCATTTCAAGTTTAAAGAAGATATGTAATCTCGAAGTCTCCACAAGGTTAACTCGACAGAGACCTGACCACGTAATGATGTTTTACAATTTGTGTTTGTTAACAAAAAAAACAACTGTAGTTCCAATAAAAAGTCACCTCTGCAACCTCAGCAGGAAGCTTTTGAAAAAAATTGCATAAGAACTTAAGAAGGGGGACTACCACGATACTACCAAATTGATACTGCAACTGGAAATGACTATACATAATTAAATTTGTATTGTTGACAATATTTTACTAAAATTCATATTTTCATGAAATTAAAACAAGTCTGAAGCAGTTTTGCTTTACAATCTTTTATTTAATGCAAGTCAATCCTTTTTGGAAAACGAGAAATACTCTCACTGGAAGAACATATTTTCTGCATATAAATGTTTGTGAAGTTGAAAATGAACATCATTTAAAAAAAACAACTGACACAGTAAAATTAAGATGTCCCTTGTAACACAGGGTTTTACATCTCTTTGAAATTTTAGGGGTCCAGCGGATGCACAGCCTAGAAAAGTAGGGGTCCAGGCCTGAATTTTAGGGGTCCAAAATTATATTCACTATAAAAGACTATGAAGACCACTCTATTTTGCTTAAAATCATTTATTTACCCTGTAAGAGATATGCATGTATATTGTACTGTTTTCATAAGAAGTAAGTAAGTAAGTAAGTAAGTAAGTAAGTAACGACTTTATTAAACAAGGCTTACACATTCAGTTTCCCGATCTTCCATGTGGGCCTCAGCATAACATTATTACAATCAGTTTACATGTACACAACATATACAAAAACAAAACTTCAATGTACATTGTAACATAATGTTGTTGCAATTATTTTTGTAATATTGTAGTTGTATATATTGTAAATTATGTTTTTATTAGAGGCCCACATGAAAGATTGCCAGGGAAACCAAATGTGTAGCCTCGATAAATAAAGCCTTTACTTACTTACTTACTTACAACATATATACACAAATATTATTAAAATAGATCAATTAAATTGAAGTAATGATTGATAAAGCAAAAAATGATATGATTGTATAACAATACAGAGAAAAAGAGCAATATGTACAGATAGGTAAAACTAACATAGTGCATGTTTAAAACAATATTTAGTACCTATTTAAAACAATATTTATACTTATAAATACACCATGGAAATTCAAATGATAATTTAAGTGATATTATTATCTAATACATATTGGCTCATGAGTTATTTTAAAATATAACTAAAATATATCTATATATATACATAAATTTAAGTTCAATTGGAGTAGGAAATCATCATTTGGCATCATTGAATCATAAATTTTCCTATTGGGAAAATATGGGACAAAAGTAAAAGAAACGATAACAATAGTAATATAGTAATAATAAAAATACATATAAGTAATTTATACAACAGGAATAAATCAACAGCTAGTTTAAGGTGAAAACTGCCATTTGATATAAGCTGATTGAAATTTCCGAAGAGTATCGGAATTTCTTATATGTACTGGTATGTCATTCCATATTTTTGGTCCAGAGTATGCAAATGATTTTCTGAAGAATTCTGTTTTAGGTTTTGGTATAATTAGCTTTGCATTTTGTGCTGATCTGAGGTTTAAGTTGTGCCTTTCGTTTACTGTCTGGAATTTATTTTTCATATATGTTGGAAAGTCAGGTTCATTAATTGATTTATACATAAGAATTGACTTTTTGTATATGATTCTTTGGTCAAAAGACATCCAGTTTAATTCTTTGAATAATTCACTTGATGGTGTATCAAAATTTTTGTCAAGGAGTATTCTTGCTGCCCTTTTTTGAAATTTAATGACATCAGATAGTAGTTCGTTATTGCAGTTTCCCCAAATAGTACAACAGTAGTCCAAGTGAGGCAGTATGTATGCATTAAAAAAAAGTTTTCTTGAATGAATATTAAGACACTGTTTAAGTCTAAGAAGTAAATACAGAAGTATATGATTTCAATATCTTTTATCACTAGGTTTTTTTTATAGCCCTTTAGTAGCCCTTTACAATAATATCATGTGCTATTTCCAAGGCTTATAAGTCTTTGAGTGGCTGGAATGTCAAGTTTTAGTAGCATATTTTGTTATTGATAAGGTGATTACACCAACAGACTGAAAATTTGTACTGATCTATTTGTAAATATTTTAGCTGAACTAGTAAACACACAATAGATAACTTTACAGACCAGTCAGCTAAATATGTTGCGTTTTTAAAAATATCATATAACAAAAGGCTGACGAAACCGCTTTTGCACCTCCTCATACTTGATGTCCCAGTCATAAGATAAGTTTGCCGAAACCATTATATTTATAACACCAACGATAATAACATACCCAGTGACTTAATTTCTATAACACTATGAAAATAAGTTTGCAAAAAGCACTGCCTTTTTTATTATCGCCGTTCATGTACAAAATACATTCACATCGACATTGGATACGCTAACCAATAGTAATTGCTTGTTATAAATAGTTCGTCTAAATATAGCAACAGAAAAACCAAAAACAGCTACCTAAAATAGATTTTACGGTAAACGTCATCAGTTACTGTAGCTTGCACGATAGACGTCATCAGTTTCTGCAGCGGGCACTTGCAAATAGCATGCGCAGTAGATTTCAATTATGTTAACTTCCGAAATAAACAATGCAAGCATTTTCTGCTTGGTGTATTAGATTTAAATGGAATTTTGTGAGCTTCGAGAAGAAAGAGATAAAATCATGTCAGGTCAGAAACAATAATATCTATTGTCTAGGATTATTTTTGTGCGTACACTTGGACGCAAGTGGATAACTTATATGCGTACATGTCAAAATTTATGCGTATAGGGACACAGAATTCTGCGTCCCGTAAAACCCTGTAACATATATTATATTCATTTTTTCCCCCTTAATTTTCTTTATTTTCAGTACAAGTCGTTCATCACTGTGGTGAAGCCAGATGACAAGGTTGCCAGGGTGCGAGCACAAATGCTCCACATTCTGTATGAGATTGGCAGAGAAGATTTTCAGTTTAGACTAAGGTAAAAAATCAGAATGTTATTGTAACTTATTTAACCCTTAACCTACCAAGTATCTTAAATGGACTCGTCCAGCTTCTTTTTGGAACTGTCAATTATCAATTTTTGGGATATTATGTTGAAAATTTAATTTACTCAGTAAACGGTATGGAGCCATGTCAGATTACAGATGATGCAAAGTCAATTTGTTTCCAGCAGGTTGAGGGATAATATTTTAAACAGCTTACAGTCTGGTTACACAATCATAGGCTTATGAAAGTATCAGTTCTGACAATGACAAAATGTTTATGGATACAAGGCCTCTAGCCCAAAACAAAATAGAGATATCAATACATTTACATACATTAAATATAGTACAAGAAAAATTATGTGTAAACGAAAAAATTTGCTTGGTACATATTTTATTCTTAAATTTTCACAGGCTGTACATACCATCACAAAATGATATTCTGTTTCTACAGAAACCTTACATACATTACATATACGTTCAGATCTCTCTACATGACTATGTCACAGTATGTATCTACATCTTTCAATATTTAAATCATGCAATGAAGTATATAGTTTTGCAAGTACGTTCTGAAGAGATCAGTTATAGATTTGATATTTTTGCAGGTATAATGGCCAATATCTCAGGGATGTGTTCAGTCTTACAGATTACAAGCTGGTACCCAACTCAGTGGTGCAAATGGTTCCTCTTTCAGAAAGCAGAGACGTGAGTAAATTATAGACACATTTAATGTAGATTTTAACTATTTCATCATGTTTATTGCAGAAAAGTTGTATTAATATTTTTGCAATTGTCTAAATTAACAGAAAACTAGAAAAAAATCATTGATGCATTTCTTAACAAAAAAATATTGTGTACATATTTAAAAAAAAAACTTCTTTTGAAAAAACATTGGACTTTTTTTTGGAAGAATAGTAGACAGTATAAAATGGTTTTGGGGTCATTGCCTATTGTCTTATATGGTTCAGTGCTACATTTTAATGTTCATTTCTAATACTGCCTGAAACATTTCCATGATGACACAAACATTTATCTTGGTGCAAATCTATAAAAATATTACCCAAGCTCCTGGATTTTTGAACTTCATAGCAGCATTTAGAGATACTTTAATTGGTTTTGTTGTGGTGATAATTTTTACTTTTACTTTTCTAGGACATGTCAGATTTGAGGTCAATGTCTAGCAGTTTGACCATGAACTTTGACCCTGAGAAAGAAAAGATACCATCTGTGAAATCAGCCCTCTACTATGAAATAAAGCATCTAAACTGGAGGGAACGTCTTGTGAGGGATATGCATGTATGTAGAATGTTAATCTAAACAGAATTTATCTATGTTTAAACTTGAAATTATTTATATAGATTATATATGTATTGCTTTCAACAGCTCACATATTGTAAGATATGTCATGGTAAAGATATTATTGGGTACAAAGCTGTATTTAGATTTGTGTATTGGGAGGTGTATTTGTTTGTATTCTCATCAGAATTGCCCTGAAATACTAAAGTACCTGAATTGAAAGACCTATGTTTGTAGATTTATCATGAACTGTGTCCAGCCAGCACAAAATCATTGCGAAACCTACTTTAAAGGCCTGATTTAAATGCCTTTTTATTTGATTTAGCTGATTGTGTTTTGAATTTAAAACAGTCCATTATTAGCTCGACTATTCGAAGAATATGAGAGCTATTGTAGTCCCTTCCGCGTCTGCGTTGGTTAAAGTTTTTTGTAAAGTCAAATTTCTCAATTATTGCTTGAGATATTCAATTGAAACTTACAATACTTATTTATAGTAACAATGTACATCAGACTGACAAGTTGGATAATTCTGTCTACAATATTTACAGAATTATGCCCCTTTTTATCTTAGAAATTTTTGTAAAAAATTTTTGTAAAGTCAAATATCTCAATTATTGCTTGAGATATTCAATTGAAACTTACAATACTTATTTATAGTAACAATGTACATCAGACTGACAAGTTTAATAACTCTGCCTACAATATTTACAGAATTATGCCCCTTTTTATCTTAGAAATTTTTGTAAAAGTTTTTTGTAAAGTCAAATATCTCAATTATTGCTTGAGATATTCAATTGAAATTTACAATACTTTTTTAGCTCGACTTTTCTATGAAAAGGGGAGCTATCCTACTCGCCCCGGCGTCGGCGTCGGCGTTAGCGTTAGCGTCGGCGTTGGCGTCACACCTTGGTTAAGTTTTTCGTACCACCCCACTTTATTTCAGAAGTATTACAAGTATGGCTTTGAAACTTACCATACTTGTTCACCATCATAACCTCCATCTACAGACAAGAGTACATAACTCTGTCAAGGTTTTTGACAGAATTATGGCCCTTTTTTGACTTAGAAAGTGTATTGAGCTTGGTTAAGTTTTTTGTACCACCTCACTTTATTTCAAAACCATTGGAGGTATTGCTTTGAAACTGACCATACTTGTTTACCATCACGACCTTCATCAACAGACAAGAGGACATAACTCTGTCAAGGTTTTTGACAGAATTATGCCCTTTTTGACTTAGAAAATACATTGAATATGGGTAAAATCCACTTATTGCCTTAACCTTTGAGATATTGCTTTGAAACTTTTAATGCTATTTCACATCATTACCCCCATCTGTACGCAAGAGAAGGTAACTCTGTCAAGGATTTGTTTTAAAAATTAAGGCCTTTTATCGACTTAGAATCTTGGTTAAGTTTTTAGTACCAGTCCACTTTTTGACTGAACTGTTTGAGATATTAATTTGAAAGTTGGAATACTTGTTTACAATCATGATTCCCAAACATGTCCAGGAGAAGGTAATTCTGTCAAAGATTTTATTTGAATTATGGCCCTTAACTGTCAATGTTTTGTATTATAGGCAAGCACTAAAAAACTTAAAAAATCTAAAAAAATTCATTCCTATCCACTTGTTCACTTTACCATAAATTATGTCATATAAACATTGCTGTAATATTCAAGGGTATCAAACAACTAGTTCACTTTAAAAATACAGAGATTCTTGTATTGCCTTTTACTGCAAAAACTTTTTTTATTGGCAAGCAATAAAAAAGTCGAGCGCGCTGTCTTACGGACAGCTCTTGTTATAGTAACAAGTCTATCTTGCATTTAGGCTGATTTATCTCCCTTTTTCTACTTAGCCTCTTGGTTAATGTTTACATGCAAGTTTTACACATCTTAATAACTATTAAAGATATTTATTTAAAACTTCACATATGCATTTATGGCCATAATTGTAGGTCACTGACCAAAATCCGTAATTCTATCTTGTATTTAGGTAGATTTTTCTCCCCTTTTTCAACTTAAAAATTCATGGTAAAGTTTTGCTTGTAAGCTGTTATCTCCATAGCTACTGAAGGGTTTGTGCCTTTTTTGGGACAATTTTATGCATTCATGATAATAAAGCAGTGATTTACTGGATAAAACGTCTTAATAATAAGCCTTTGTACCTTTTCGAGCAATGTATTCATAGGTAAGCATTATTATACTCAATAAAACACCCTTGTGACAACTTTTTCGAATAGTCGAGCCTTACTGTCCTCGGACAGTTCTTGTTTTACTTAAGGATTTTATATATAAGTTCAAAATCCAGCCAACAATATAAAGTATTGTCAGACTTCAGGCAAGTGTGGATTGAGCTTAACATAATACTGGTGTCACAATCCTGTTGTTATTTTTGAAAATCCTTGTTATTTGGTTGGGGTATGGCATGGTGTTTTTTTGGGCCGGCAGCCTCAAACAGGTGGTTTTTGGTCAATAACTAGAGTTCAGATCGACTTTTGTAATGAAAGCACTTGTAATGCAAGCTATTTTTAGACTTTGCTTACGGTTGATTTTGGCCTCCATAGGATCAAGATCACTGTTACTAAAGGAAGAAAAATGGTTGAACCTTTAAATTACCCAAACACAATAAAGCATCTAAGGTAATTAAAAAAAGCAGAGAACATAGCCCCTGTTTGTGATGGCTCTTATTGAAAACCTGGTTTTGTGGCATTGTCATGTTCCTTGTTTAATATTATTTAAGATTGCAGTTAAAGACAGAATGTTTTTGATAGTTTTTTTTCTTCAATATTTTGTAGACTTTATTATACATGCACTCACTGGCACTGTTCCTGTATCTTTTGACGTCACACTGGTACTCGATTTTCTGGTTACTGGCTTACCTGTTACCATATTGGTACCTTGTGCCCGGCTTCACTCGTATCGGTGGCTATATTGGAAATACTTTTCACAGGTCAGTATGAATGTATGTAAGATATAGTTTCATGATACATGTACATTGTACATACAACTTTTTGTTTTAGGGTCAAAATAGGTCATAGGTTGGTGTAACTTTGTTACATTTATCATTCAGCATATATCTTCAGTAAAAGCCCAATATGTGTATGAATACAGGTGAGGTATATAGGCCACTGTAATTTATGTTAACATTACATTATTTTCTGTGACATTATTTTTATAAATATTTGTGAGATTGTAGAAACCAGTTTTTTTTTTTTAAGAAAACAAAATCTTTAAATATTAATGGTGTCTTTAATCTCTTAATTTTCATCATACCATATGAATACCTTTATATAAGGAACGTCTTACAGAAGTCTTGCAAAAGTCATTTTGCTGTTACTTGACCTGTATTAATTAAAAACAATGCACTACAAATGCTAAAGCAGAAAATTAAGTTATGATCATTAAGAACTGTATAATAGTAGGTATTTGTAACAGAATGAACAGTTTTTAGCTCGACTTTTCTATGAAAAGGGGAGCTATCCTACTCGCCCCGGCGTCGGCGTTAGCGTCGGCGTTGGCGTCACACCTTGGTTAAGTTTTTCGTACCACCCCACTTTATTTCAGAAGTATTACAAGTATG
Organism: Ruditapes philippinarum; assembly: GCF_026571515.1. Classification (NCBI taxonomy): domain Eukaryota; kingdom Metazoa; phylum Mollusca; class Bivalvia; order Venerida; family Veneridae; genus Ruditapes; species Ruditapes philippinarum. Next base: position 291,403 of record NW_026854153.1, read on the forward strand.
GCTTTGAAACTTACCATACTTGTTCACCATCATAACCTCCATCTACAGACAGGAGTACATAACTCTGTCAAGGTTTTTGACAGAATTATGGCCCTTTTTTTGACTTAGAAAGTGTATTGAGCTTGGTTAAGTTTTTTGTACCACCTCACTTTATTTCAAAACCATTGGAGGTATTGCTTTGAAACTGACCATACTTGTTTACCATCACGACCTTCATCAACAGACAAGAGGACATAACTCTGTCAAGGTTTTTGACAGAATTATGCCCCTTTTTGACTTAGAAAATACATTGAATATGGGTAAAATCCACTTATTGCCTTAACCCTTTATATTGCTTTGAAACTTTTAATGCTATTTCACATCATTACCCCCATCTGTACGCAAGAGAAGGTAACTCTGTCAAGGATTTGTTTTAAAAATTAAGGCCTTTTATCGACTTAGAATCTTGGTTAACTTTTTTGTACCAGTCAACTTTTTGACTGAACTGGTTGAGATATTAAATTGAAAGTTGGAATACTTGTTTACCATCATGGTCCCAAAACATGGGCAGGAGAAGGTAATTCTGTTAAGGATTTTATTTGAATTATGGCCCTTTTTGACTTAGAAACTCAGTTAAAATTTTCATTCTTGTCCACTTGTTGACTTAACCATTTGAGATATTACTTTGGAAGTTGGAGTTCTTATGTGCCATCATGAGACCTATCTGTAAGCAAGAGAAGATAACTCTGTGAAAATGTTTCTTGATTTGTACTTAGAAATTCCTAGTTAAAGTCTTGTGTGCCCTTAACTGTCAAAGTTTTGTTTTATAGGCAAGCACTAAAAAAGTCGAGCGCGCTGTCCTTCTGACAGCTCTTGTTCATGTTTAAAGTACAATCAACCGATGATGGATGACAAAGACTTTAAATGTATTTTTTCAGGCGTTTCTGGTTTTGTGGAATTGTGGGAATCATAGGATTGGCAATAATGAGTGTGGCAATATTTCTTACTGTTGACATCATCACGGACATTGCGGTCAGTATTTGCTATATATTCTGAAATAAGAAGGAAAAATTAAACAATTTAAATAGCAATTAGGAGAAGTAGAGTGACCAACTATTGCTGTTCAAAGCATTTAATTTTTTTGTTAGGTACCAACTTACTCAACCATTGTGACTACTTTTTCAGGTGCACTAAGTTTATCTAAATTGACTAAATGTTTAAATAGACTAATTATCCTTACTAAAGACAGTTCTAGGTAAATGGACTCATTTGATAAAAAATGTAGGACAAAGAATTTTTTTTTAGGTTGTTTATCACTTTAACACTGTGATTTTATTATATATGATGATTTTGTAGTAAGGTATCGGCAAGTATCCAAGAATAAACATAAACCCAAATTTCTTAACATGAAAGAATGTCAAGAATGAAATCCATGCAAAATGGGGCAATTGAAGGGACTGTAACCATCGTTACAAAGGTGCCCCTGCTATTCTTTTAAGCATACTATTTGTTATGGACCATAAGTGTCTCTGTTTTGACATTTTAATTAATAACCCTTTCTTTCATATTGAACTTAAATTGGTCTAAATTTTTTATTTGTTAATGAAATTAAGCTTCAAAGAGTATTTTGACTTTGATTTCCTTTCTTGAATGTAGTCAGATGTTTTTGATTAGTAAAAAACCTTTGTCTTGTATTTGATAGTAAATTGCACCAGTTATGTTATATCTAAGGAAACTAAAATATTTTGATCTGTAGAGTCTATATGAAAACAATTATTTATAGTGCGAATTTAGGAATATTAAACATCTTTTAATGATTTTTTATGATATTATAAATATATGACATAAAATTGTCCTGAAAATTTTAACTGCAGTGAAAATTTTGAGAGATTAAGCAAGAAAATTTTAGATTTTCTTTTTCACAAGCAATTTCATGATTTTCTTCATTCTGCTCAACACTTTACAATATAAAGAGTGCTTTATTGTAAGTTTGTAATAAACTTGTTGTTGTTGGCTGTATTCTGTGAATGTCGCTTTTCCATACAGATCTTTGTATTACCATAAATACAAGGTTAATGGTATAATATTGAATATTTTACAGAGTGATGGTTGTACAAATGGAGAGTTTACAAATGGATGTTCCAGACAAAATATCTACTCAACATTCATATTTGGAATACATGCTCTAATCCTACTTGCTTCTAACATTACATGTGGGCTTGTACTGTACAGCTTCAGAATAGAGGTATGTTTAACATTATCATATAATTTAATTTTAGTTCATTTTATACTTTGGTCACCTTTTACGATCAAATATTAGATGAAAATGCAATATTAAACATTCAGTTTCCAGTTATTTGTTTGGTTTTTATGAAAATCATGATCTTTTATTTTTTGTATGCTAAATTTTCGAGATGTGACAGAATAAGCTAAAACATGTATAGTGTTGACCAATTTGCATTACTACACGTCATTATTTTTGTAATGTTAGTTTCCCATTTTCATACTGTTAATTCCAGTGTAATATGTGACTAAAAATTTTGTACTGAAACAATAAGTAATAGCACTTTTTCACAGTAAAAATCTTGAAACTGAAAACCAATAGAAACAGTGTCCCAATAAAGTATTTGTTTAGGGTTAGAAAATAAATAACACACAGGTTTGTGAGTAGCATCAAAAATACCATCCCTTGTAAAAATACCTTTAGGTAACAGTATTTTCCTCAGGATTATATTTTCACCGTTACTCACAAACCTATGTGTTAATTATATACGAGTACTGTAGTTTCCTCTGTCTATAGTGTAATGTCTATATTTTTTGATGGAACATATATTTGCAATAAACAAGTTTATATGTTTAATGGAATAAATTTACAAGTAAATTTACACAAATGTTTTTGGTATGATAGAATAGGCATTATAGTCATAAAGAAAAGTATCCAGAAGAAGCAAGTAAAAATGTTCATGATTACTAATCTTATGTTAAGTTTGGAATGTTACTATAGTAATTGTTAATTAATTATGTTTTAGGTTGGGGATGTTATAGAGCGATATTTAGTACAAGAACGTGATATTGAGGATGTGATGAAACTTGCACGCAGTTCTAAACTGAAGGATAAGCGGACTGCAGCATATGAGATGGCCACAATGGCTGCATCAGGTGATGACAACAAGTTCAGAATTGTTGCTGAAGGAGGGTATGTCGAACTGATTTGCTAAGAAATTTGTTGATTTTTTTTTGCTCTTTTTTAAAATCTTACAATTGCCTAATGAATCAGCATCAGTGAAAAATTTAGATAGATACAGTACAGCTTGCGCGGAATGTACATTTTCCGACTTCCCACCGCCGGTTCAGCTGTTAGATCCCCAAATCAGCTTCCTCAAAAATTTTCTAATTTTATAATAGTGGTTAAAATTCAATTAAATTATGTCATGTACAAACTGATAAAAGAATTAATCTAAAGAAGAACAAACACAACTTGAAAAATGTTCACATTGATTTAAAGACCATACATTACAGGTTAGATGTAATGATTTTAAGGCCATACATTACAGGTTAAATGTAATGATTTTAAGGCCATACATTACAGGTTAAATGTAATGATTTTAAGACCATACATTACAGGTTATATGTAATGATTTTAAGACCATACATTACAGGTTATCTGTAATGATTTTAAGACCACATATTACATGGTAAGATGTAATGATTTTAAGATCATACATAATTACATTACAGGTTAGACATCATCATTTTATGACCATACATAACAGGTTAGATGTAAAATGTTTTTGAGACCATACATTACAGGTTAAATGTATTTATTTTAAGGCCATACATTACAGGTTAGATGTTATGATTTTAAGACCATACATTACAGGTTAGATGTATTGATAGCCATGATCATCTCCAATGATGAACCTACTCAGGAGTATGCTGTGGAAGCCTTGTCTGAACTTATCACCATTCAATCCATACAGGTATACCTGCCAGATAATTAGTATAATCAAATTTTGTGCCTTTTTACGACACAAAAAAATGTATATATAAATTGATGACACCATAAGTTTGTTGATTAAAATCTCTTGCCTATAGCCACCAAGAATGAGAATAGTCTTGCAAAAACAATATATAAGATGCCTCTGTGGCAAAAAAGTTTTATTTTATGTTTTCATTCCTATGTCGTACTTTGGTATTTAATGATAGAAAAATGGCAGAAACTTACAGTATTGTTTGATGAATATAGTCAAAATTCTAATATTTGATTCTACCATTCAGTTTGCTTCATCTGTTTTATATATAGACATATATATATATGATTAATAATCCTACATGAATTTGGCAATTCATAATTATCTTTTATCACTGTATTTTCAGGACAACTTTGTTGAAGTGGGTGGGGTACGTAATTTGACGTCACTTCTTCACTCTAACAGTGCACGAGTTATTCAAGAATCTGCACGAGCATTATACACCATATGTCAGAGTGATGAAAACAGACATGCTGTGGCAGAGGATCATGGGTAATATTTAGTTAGATGTGTAAAGACTCTTTGTAGCCACAAAGAAAGGGTCAAAACAGTATACAAAGTCCACTTTCATTTGATTTCAACTAATTATCTATATGTATATGCTTTGTGTAATGTTTGATGGGGTCTCTGTTATCTTACACTTAAGATCACTGACTTTTATCTTTTGTAATCTTACTTAACTGAAGGTTTGAATTCCACCTTTGATATCGAATACAATTAAGGTAGCTTGTGATTAGTCAGTGGTTCTACTACATTAAATAATACATAATGGTAGATGAGTACTTATTTGAAGTTATAATAAAATTTATTTGTTACTTAAAGTGACATGCCCATCCAAGAGTATATAGTGAGTGAACAAATGAAAGTCAAAATAAGTTTACATTTTGCCGTAATTCCTTTCAACTTTATAAGTTTCTTTGCATGAACGATAAATAACTCAACATGGCACTAGAAAATTTCTGTAGATATCCATCAGAGTATACCTGTAATGTTCAATTTATAAAAAGAGAGGGCAGTCTTTTTTTTTTTATTTTAGGCAGATTAACATTTCATCGTAAACATTTTATAATATCACCATCATAGCAGGCAAATCTTTTGAAATGTACTGTAGAAAAAATCAGCCCAACTTGACAATGAAAAAATGATCATAATGACACTTTAAACACACCTAGCACACAAACAAACAAACAAAATAGATGATATTTTGTTCAGTGTCACACTTACATTCTGACACAATTTAACTTGTCAATATTTGTCTATTGTCACAGATTAATGGACCTTGCTAATGCAGCAAAGGTTGGCTCTATAGAAACTCAGCGTATGGTGGCAAGTATTTTCCTGGAACTCGTGTTCAACAGTGAGATACGTGTTCATCTTACAACAAGGAACACACCAGGTATCTAAATGTTATAATTTGTGCAACTGGATCTATATTGATTTTTGATATGTTTAAGGGTGTAATAACATAGTACTTGGAAAAAGTAAAAATTAATCTCAAGGGATATAAAGAGGGAGGCATTTTTTTTAAAAGATGCAAATTTTTTCGTTTCATGTTGTTTGGCTTTATTTAATTTTAAAGGGTATAAAGCTGTATTAAAAGAAATATTTTTTATAAAACTTATTAACAGTTGATTGGCAAAAGAGTTGTAACATATCATGACTCTTTTATTTAACACAGATAAATATTGTATGTAATTAGAATAAAATGTTCTGGAACAAAATATATTGCTGCTAATTTAAGTTGATTTTTTTACCATTTATGAACAATTTTGGCCTTGCTCCATTCACTTTTAAAGAAATAATTTTAAATACTTTTTTTCATACAGGTATTTTGGAAGAATGGTATTTTCAAAATTCAAACAATGATTTTTGCAGCACTGAAATATGTAGCTTTATACACTTTAACATGATGTTTATTTAATGTATTCTTTGCATGCCTCAAAACCATTATAGATATGCAAAAATTTGCAAATTGCACAAACAATAGTAATGCAGTATAGTTGTAACAAGCAAGGAAATTATTCATTTTTGTCATGTTTTCTTTGTGACGTTCTCTTCCCAACTGTTATATTTCTGTATTTCTAGCACAAGCATTGGTACATCTATGTAAGAGTAATGACTGGGAGACAATGAGATTTGCCTTGTTGACATTGGAACTGCTTGCCATTGAGAGTTCTGATGTAGTCTGTGCACAGGTATGTCGTATTATTCATATACTGTATAGTACAATTTCTGCAGCACTGCCCTCTATAAAGCAGTAATATTTTAACAAATATAGTATCAGTTCTTCCCAAAGTAATATTTAAAAATAAATTAAACCTTTCAAGAGGATTACCTCTTAGCAACAACAAAACCACCACAGGTCATATAAATTACATTCTAGCTATATTTTCCCATATATCCTATCAGGATATTAGGGTATATGGGAGGAGTTATCTGTCTCTACTATGGTATATGGGAGGAATTATCTGACCATACTGTGGTATATGGGAGGAGTTATCTGTCCATACTATGGTATATGGGAGGAGTTATCTGACCATATTATGGTATATGGGAGGAGTTATTTGACCATACTGTGGTATATGGGAGGAGTTATCTGACCATACTATTGTTTGTGTACTATTGTTTGTGGGAGGATTTTATTTTGTTACTGTATCTGCCTATATTATGGTTTATGGGAGGATTTTTTTTGGCCACCTGCCCAAATGATATTGGGAGTATTTATGCCAACTTTATGATATATAGGAGAAGTTATTTGTTACTTTATCTGCCAACTTTATGATATATACAAGAGGTGTTATTTGTACTTTTTTTACCAATTTCATATTAAATATGAACACTTATTTATGACTTCAACGTTCAAGAAGTATTTTCTGGAAATGTTTATTGTTTATTGCTACCTAAACTACCCATATTTTGTAGTATATGGGTGGAGTTACTATTTTAACCTGCCCATATTGTGTTTTATAGGAGGAGTTACTGGAGATACTGCTGGACATTCCTATCAGAACCAATGACAACAAGCTAAGCCTTCTTGCTGGGAAAATACTGCTTTACTTTGCTGAACATGATCAGGTATTGTAGGATAGATAGAGAAATTCAAAAGTTACTATTCCTTATATTAAACCTAATAACTTAATATTATTACATGTATTGTGTTGGATCATTTAACATTGTTGGAATGACACTTATTTTACACTGCTTTTGTATAAATTTGTAACAGTTTTAAAATGATATTTAGAGTCTCCAAGTAATCAACCTACTTACTGAATCACTGCCCCCTCCTTACTCTCAGTAAGAATCTTGCCAGGAACTTTGAATGTCATCACATGTCCATTATGTTGTCTTGAGTATGACTTGATGTGACTGCCACAAAAAAAAAATTAGAACATGAACATTATTCACTTGTATGTAATATACTGTACATTCTGTATTACAAATATTTTATAAAATCCTATGTTTTTTTATAATTTATTTAAGTAAAACATGTATTATGGTTGACTTTCAGTTATATATATCTTATATCATTAACCTCATTTCTATTAAAATATTATATTCATTATTCCAATTTTCAGTCTCGAGACACTATGCTGTCTATGCCAGACTTGAAGGAGATCTTACTGAACTTTGCCAAGACCAACGATCCAGTCCTACAGAAAGTTGTGATCAAAGTTGTATTCTGCATGATGGACACAAGAGAACTCAAGTAATTATAGCTTTATAACTTATTGTATCAGTCAACATTTTTAAATTATAATTACATGTACATGGAATGTGTCAAAAGACACAATGATACAGACGATTCAACAATATACAACAAATTAATATGGGGCATACACGTTGACTTGATCCTCATATCCTTCACCGCTGTAGGTTTGAATTTTACTATGAATTCCTTTTTGTGAAGAAGCTATCCAGCTAGCTAAGGGAATATTTGGGGTTCTACTCAGATGTCAACTAGTGCCTTAAATAAAGAGGTCTTCCTCCACCAGTATAGCTGGAAAGTTTGATGTAACTTAAAATCCAACAACAACAAAAAAAGAAGAGTTGTAACATTTTTTATTCAAGATTTTGATACTGTATATTTTTATGACAAGAGGTTTTATTTTTTATCATGTAAGTTTATCTATACACCACATGAAAGAAAGTTGCAAGTGGTTCAGCTACTTGCTTGTTAGATAGCTTTATAAAATCTTTAAGATCTCTACCATCGAGAAGTGATGAAAGGGAAATATAAGGTTGTTGATATAATCTCCATGTGTCACTTGTATGGTCTCATAAAGTCTTCCTCTTGATTTCAATAAAAGTTTTAACAGTATGAAAGTTCTTACTATCAATTTAAAGGATAATTATAATTTTTTCACCAATTCTTACATTTTCATTCGTTATCAAATATAAATCGGTGTGTATAGATAAAATAGATGTTTTAAAAGTTCATTCCATGAGGTGAAATGGCGAGATTTTAGCATAAACTCAACTCATTTAAGCGCCTTGTCCGGTATATACCGGAATATAGTTTTTAGTGTGGTGCTCAAAGCCTTTTTAAAGTCTCCCACCATTTTAAAATATATACTATCTGTATCTTCAGGGAGAGAGCTCGTGCCTTGAAACTTGACCAGGTACTGACTTATTGTATGGACCATGCAATTGACAAACCTGTCTGGGACATGGCAGATCAGGGTAAGTTAACTAAGCCTTAATGTGCAAAAGTTCTAAAGTTAAATTCTCTGATTTCAGGAACATTGAAGTTATGCAAAAATGCGTAAACTTGTAGTTGCTAAATATGCTCTTTTTTTCTTCTTTTTTTTCATCAATAGGTGTTTTATTATTATCAGTATCAATTTCATTCAAATTTAAAGTTTTTATTTAAGAAATGAAGTATTTCTTATTTGTTGAGAATTTCAAAAATATTGATTAAACCAGCAAGGCTAAATTTTGTCTATATACATGTACATTGTATTGGTAAAGTTAAAGGATAATTCTGAAGCTATGAGACTTGTTTGTAAAAACGTACATAGTAATGGGAGAACTGATCTTTTATTTATTGTCATGGAATAGAATTTAGGTGTAATAATTATCATTTGTTTTTCCTGTAGGAATACAAGTAATCAACTCAGACGAGGATAATTTCCCGTCCCTTCCTGTGCTGAGCACATTTGAAAAACTTGGAATGGGTCAGAACAACAGCTTTGGTTCCCGAGCCTCACTGAGGTCAGATCCTAGTGCATCTGGTTCCCAGAGGTCATAAGGTCAAAGGGTCACATGATCAAAATAACAACTGGAAATCAAAATTGACTTACTCAATCTGTAGAAACTTTGAATATTTATAGAAGATTGTTTCATCTGTGATATTTAGCAACTGTTGACAGTTGAAAATATTTTCTTTTAACTAACTATAATTATACCTTGTATATCATGACTTGTGAGAACAACATCAGTTGGGTGTGTGATATCAAAAACTTTTAAATTACTTAAACACTGGTACAGTTGATGACATTATATTTAATTTTTACCTTTTATGTAAAAAGTATGAAAAACAAAAACACCAGTAAAATTTTCTTGTCCTGAATAGAGTGATAAAGTTCTAAATACAGAATCAACACCTATGACTTCACATCTAACACCTGTTATATTTTTTATACCGTACATCATATTTGGAAAATTTTGCTTGATCATCATGCCATTTTTTCCCCTACTGGGATAACACTGCATTTCTATGACAAATATTCACTGGTTGAATATATTTCTGTATAATGGGACTAATATAGATGATCATATAATATATTTTTAATTGCTCTGTTGAACAGATAAAATTTAGGATTATCTCTTTTGTTACTGTAATTATTAATGCTAGATTTCTATTAATGAAACTATTAGTTATTACTTTTCTTAACCTTTTACCCTACTGGGTCGGAAAGTAATCAGTAAGCCTTTGCCACAAGTAAAGAACAAGGCCAGCCTACACATCATTGTAGTCTGACCAGGCTCTATACTGTTGGCGGACTGATTTTAAATTTTTGTCTTGATACCCCAGAATTTACAATGAACTGTTCCAAAAATGGAAACTTGACAAGTTCATTTATGAAACTCAGCTGGTTAAGAGCTAAAGCAAATCATGATGCAGGGTTACGGCCCTTGTTATGCATTTTGTGTTGCAAATATCAAATTTGTATAGCTAGTATCATGTCAACATCTTTTGCTTTAGTTTCAAAGAAGTATTCTGACATAAAGAAAGGAAACAAAAAGTTAAAAATACTAGATTTTGTTAAATGGATTATAATTATCTTTACTGTATATAAATTTAAACATGTTTGCAATGTATTAATATTTTTAAAGTTATGTTTATTGTTTATGGCTGGACCATGTTGTTATATATTGGACACATTCATGCATTTATTTATATATAGTTTTTTCTTATTCATATTAAAGAACAAAAATGAAACAAATTCAATAAAATGTTAAATGTTGTATAATAGATAGTCAGTTAACTGGAATAAAATTTTAGGTCCCAACTTATTGACTAATATACCTGAAATATTGCTGAAAGTGCTCAACTTTTTCCAACAGACTTTACTTCCTTTAACCAATTAAGTCTGCCTAATCAAGATTTTAATATCTATGTTTTTAATTAAGCCATTTGAAATATACAATACTTAAAACATTTTGCATTTTGTGGTTGATTATTTAATTGACTTTTTATTTTCTTTTTGTTTTCTGCAATAAAATATTTGTACATTTGAACTTCTTACTAACAATAGATTTTGTAAACTAAACAGTGTGTTGTGTTTTGACTTTGCCACATTTATCATCTACTAGTATCATCTTTCCTTTTAGAGAGGCCAATTTTGATACAAAAAATGTGTAATAAGATACCAAGTAAAGGCGTAATAAGATGCCAAGTAAATATCAGTTTTTAGTATGTTGATGTACCATAATGTATGGTTCAAGTTCAAATGAGCAGTAATTCACTGTATATAACATGTTTGTAATTCACATCAAACTTGATTTACATATTCACTGTCAAAATAAAGAACATATAATCCTAAAAGCCGATAATTATAATTTTAGGCCTTTATTTACTTCTAAGTGCAATTTCTTGGTCAAAGTTAATCACATCAAAAACTTGTTCAGTTTTTTAATTGAAATACATTGCATAAGGGCAGGTAACTTTATAATAAATATTTCACGGGTATGTTCCCTTTTTATACCCCCGCACAACAAAGTTGTAAGGCGGTTATACTGGAATCAGCCTGTCCGTCCGTACAAACCCAAAGATACTTGTGTGACTTGGAGAACAATAGGTAACAGTAAATTCTCTTTGATCCTATTCATTCCGTTTTTACTTGTGTGTCTTTTTTTAAACCTTATGTGACTGAAAATGGCTAAAAAGATCAAAGGCAAAGTCACATAAGTACCATTTTGTAAGTATGGATGTCTCCCCGTCCGTTGGTTTTTCCTTGTCTGCCCAATAACTTAAGATTCCTTTGACCCACAGTCTTCATATTTGGCATGGAGGTTAGTCATGATTGGTAAATGACCCCTATTGGTCAAGGTCACAGGGGCCTTGACTTAACTAGAACTCCGCGAGTCGGATGTGTCGCCTTGTGAACAATATAGTTTAGGAGAAATGGCCAGGACAAAAATGAAATATGAAAATTAACAAAGGGCAATAACTCAAAAAATAAGAAATGCAGAGCAGCAGTTTCTGTGCACTGCACTTCTTATCAATAAGATCTATCATCCTATGAAGTTTCAAGTCTATAGCTTTTATAATTTATGAGAAATGGCCTGGACAAAAATAAAGTATGAAAATTAATAAAGGGTAATAACTCAAAAATAAGAAGTGCAGAGTACCAGTTCTTGTACACTGCACTTTTTCTTAATGAGATCTATCATCCTATGAAGTTTAAAGACCATAGCTTTTATACTTTAGGAGAAATGGCCTGGACAAAAATAAAGTATGAAAATTAACAAAGGGCAATAACTCAAAAAATAAGAAATGCAGAGTACCAGTTCTTGAGAAATACAGAGTACCAGTTCTTGAGCACTGCACTTCTTCTTAATGAGACCTATCATCCTATGAAGTTTCAAGTCCATAGCTTTTATACCTTAGGAGAAATGGCCCGGACAAAAATAAAGTATGAAAATTAACAAAGGGCAATAACTCAAAAAATAAGAAGTGCAGAGTACCGGTTCTTGTGCACTGCACTTCTTCTTAATGAGATCTATCATCCTATAAAGTTTCAAGTCCATAGCTTTTATACATTAGGAGAAATGGCCCGGACAAAAATAAAGTATGAAAATTAACAAAGGGCAATAACTCAAAAAATAAGAAGTGCAGAGTACCGGTTCTTGTGCACTGCACTTTGGGTCATTATAAGAAGCATGCATACCTAGTTTGAAGTCAATCCGACTTATAATGACTGACTTATCCTCCGTAAAAGTTGAAGGAGAGGCGGACACCGACACCACAGCCGCCAACACCGCCGATTTCAAGGCGACACAATGTCATGGTAAGTAGATGACCCCTATTGATTTTTAGGTCACTAGGTCAAAGTCACAGGGCCTTGACTAAAAAAAGCTTGTCTGCCCAATAACTTAAGATTCCTTTGACCCACAGTCTTCATATTTGGCATGGAGGTTGTTCATGATTAGTAGATGCCCCCTATTGATTTTGAGGTCACCAGGTCAAAGGTCAATGTCACAGGGGCCTTGACTAAAAAAAGTTGGTCCACTTAATAACTTAAGAATCCTTTGACCCACTGTCTTCATATTTGGCATGGGGGTTAGTCATGATAAGAAGATGACCCCTATTGATTTTGAGGTCACTGGGTCAAAGGTCAGGGTCACAGGGGCCTTGTCTAAAAAAAATTCCTTTGACCCACAGTCTTCATATTTGGCATGGAGGTTAATAATGATTTGTAGATGACCCTTATTGATTTTGAGGTCACTGGTCACAGGGATCTTGACTAAACAAGCAAATTCGTTGAATTTATATCCCCCACCGAGTACTGGTTTTTATTAACACAACAACTGAAAACATGAGGCTTTATTTATATATTAATCATGGCATTAACAGTAATATTCTTTGAACTTGCTAAATATTCAGGGCAATAACAGAGCCATAACTTTGTGTTAAATAGTAATATCTGGAAATGCCAATGAGATGTATGCATACTTCATAACTAATCAAGGGCCATAAATCTGAGTTACAAGTATCTGACCGGAACAAGGCGACTATATGCACATCTCCTCTTAGTATCCCATAAAAGTTTCATTGAATTCCAGCCAGTAGTTACAGAGAAGTAGCACGGAAACGATTATTGCTCTGTTGTATCTGCCTAAGTTAACAAGGGTCATAAACTCTTAAGTTAAAAGTCTGACCCAAAAAAGGCGACAATATGTCGCATCTCCTCTTGGTATTGAAGTTCCCAATAAAGTTTCATTGAATTCCAGCCAGTAGTTTGCAGAGAAAGTAGCGAGGAAACGAATATTTTCTATATGGAAAATACCTGCATAACTAATCAAGGGCCATAACTCTGAGTTAAAGTGTCTGACCCCAACATGGCAATGATATGGCGAAATCCTTCTCTTGGTATTGAAGGTTCCCATAAAGTTTCATTGAAATTCCAGCCAGTAGTTGCAGAGAAAAGTAGCGCCGTAAAGATTTTTTTGCTCTATATGCATACTGCATAACTAATCAAAGGCCATAACTCGCTGAGTTTTTAAGTGTCTGACCGGAACAAGGCGACGATATGCGCATCTCCTCTTGGTAATTGAAGGTTCCCATAAGTTTCGTTGAATTCCAGCCAGTTAGTTTGCAAGAGAAGTAGCGAGGAAACAATTTTTTTCTCTATATGCATGCCGCATAACTAATTCAAGGGCCATAACTCTGAGTTAAAAGTGTCTGACCGGAACAAGGCAACGGATATGCGCATCTCCCTCTTGGTATTGAAGATTCCCATAAATTTTGTTGAATTCCAAGCCAGTAGTTGCAGAGAACTTAGCGCTAGGAAACGATTTTTACTCCATATTGCATACTGCATAACTAATCAATGGCCCATAACTCTGAGTTTAAGTGTCTGGACCGGAACAAGCTGACGATATCGCGCATCATCTCTTGGTATTGAAGGTTCCCATAAAGTTCCCGTTGAATTTTCCAGCCAGTAGTTGCAGAGGTAGTGCGGGAAACGATTTTTACTCTATATGCATACTACATAACTAATAACGGGCCATTTTAACTCTGAGTCAAAGGGTCTTGACGCGGAACAAACTGACAATTTGCCGCATCTCCCTTGATATTATATGATTCCCATAAAGTTTTCGTTGAATTCCAACCAGTAGTTGCAGAGAAACTACTTCCGGAAACGAAATTCGGACGGACAGATGGACGGATGGGAGGTACGGACGGACAGCGTTCCAGGACAGTAATTATGTGGCTACTCCATTGTTCTCTTCTATTGTTTTTTTTAAGCCACACAAAAGAAAAAGCCACAAAAACATTACGGAATGAAGACATCAAGCGAGAAAAAACAGTTACCTATTGTCCCCTAGCCAATAATTAACTCTTCTGTGGATGCGGCAAGGACGGACGGACGTCAACGCCAAAACTATATCCCCCTCCCGATTCCATCGGCGAGGGATAAAAAAGCTTGTCTGCTCAATTGCTTAAGAATGCTTTGGTCAACAGTCTTCATATTTTGGTATTGAGGTTGTTTATGACTAGTAGATGACCCCCTATTGATTTTAGGTGACTGTGTCAAATGTCAAGTCACAGGGATTTTTACTAAAATAAGCTTGTCTGCTCAAATGCATAAGAATGGCTGTTCGCAGTGTATTGATTTTGACATTTACATTTGAAGCACTGATAGAATACATAACTAAGCAATGCACGG